>NC_056725.1:1284304650-1284347150 GCF_019279795.1 Protopterus annectens
GGACAGATTCATAACCCAGAGGCTCCCTTCACTCTGGAATAAAATCCCAGTCCAGGTTAGGCAGAGTCCCTCATTGACTCTCTTCAAAAGGAATCTTGATGAGTGGATGGGAGATCGTAGGTTTACCCCGGGTATCACTTCTGTGTCACTGTTAGACAGAGGCACAGTATACTAACCTCGAAAAAGGGCATAGCAAAATAAATTTAAAATGGGTGGCGAAAGCCAAACACATTCTGGCTAGGCTTATAAATGCCCTAGGGCAGATAGCCTAGTATGAACCTATGAACTAAATAAAATCTATAATAATGATGTCAGATTTGCTACAAAATCGTATACTATACGGTACGGAAAGCCACAGTATGTCCGTTTTAAGTAATTTACCATAGGCTTGGTTTCATCATTCCATGCTCTGTGTTAAGTTTGTTAATCACTTAAAGCTTCATTTAAAACAAAACTTTATGCTGCTAAAAGAATGCCACTGTAGGAGGGAATGGAGGTGAAAAATTCTTTAATCATCTTGGAGATGCAGTGAAAAGAGGTGAAAATGTCCCCATTCTCCTTAATGAGACCGTGGAGACAGACTAATTAGGTATATGTATGAGAGATTCCCTTACTATGAATATTTAACCCTGAAGGGAATGTTTTTTCAGTGTATGAGAAATCATACAAAAGCCATTATTGATGGGGTGTGACAGGTTCTGAATTTCCTTCAGAATTTTTGGCTCAGTTTAGTGCAGTCCCTCTGTGTTGCTATGTTTAAAGAATGGGCTGTGTTGGTACAGTGAAAGGGGGGAATGGTCCTTTGAGTTGTGCTGGGGGTGATGGCCATGCTTTGTTATATGCATGCTGGATAGGTTATTTTGAAAAGATCATTTCAATGGCTACCAAAAACAGAGTTAAGCAGATGTATTCTGAACATCTGCTAGATATTACAGGAATGTGTAGCTTTTTTATTTTTGAGTGACTGCTGAATTTAACTGTATTACTGACTTCAGCTGCTGTACCATGTCCACATATTGGGAAAGAAATGGGCATGATTATGTAAAAATTCACATTAGTGGTCTATTGTTAATGGAAAAGGCCAACAAAGTAGCTAAAAGTATAGCAGTTCGGGATTTCAAACCTACGTCCGGGTTGGTTAGAGAGATGGAAAGGACGCCACATCATGTTCAAAAAACAGCATGGTGAAAAGCAAAGCTGCAGATGATTTCGGATCTGAGCGATGGATGGTGGACATTTTTTCAGACATAATGAAAGATTTCAATGCTGATGAAACTGGGTTATATTGACGAGTTATACTGAGTGGAACATTGCCATTTATAAGTGTCAAGGCTGCTGGGTCAAAGGCTGTGAACGATTGAATGACCTTACTATTAGCTTGCAATATGGTGGCAATGAGAAGTTTGATGCTCTTGTGATCAGGAAAAGTGAAAACCCAAGGTTTTTCAAAAACTTAAAGAAGTTATCAGTCATGGATGAAGAACTTGAAACAGAAAAAAATAGTTGCTTTTTGTGAATTTGTTCTGGAAAATTGCGCTGCTAGCAATCGGAAAGACGACGATGACAGTGATGATGAGGACAATGCCGCTACTGCTCCAGTACACTTCTGTGACATTATTCAATCTTCCGGTTATACTGCACAGATTCATGGAACAAAAAGGGATGTGAATAGTTTTTCGCTTTCCATGAATTGAAGGACATTCTATTTCATATGAAACAGCAAACAGTTGTTCAGACATCAATAACGTTTTTTTTTCTCCAAACCATAAGGGACTGTATTGACTACTGTAAGTGTTTTATACAGTACATTGTTCTATAACGTTTCTGAAATGTATCACTGTCTGCGCACAGTGTCTTACTTAGCATAAGAAGACAAAAAAGGCACATTGGGACTACAGAGAATAAAATCTAGTTTAGATGGAAGCCGTACCATACTGATTTTCTAAGCTACAGACATCAGAAAGTACACAGGCTGAATGTTAAGTAGAATAAGGCTAGAATAAAGTGAATAAGTGGTACTGAGCTTATGGCAGGTAGAAAAATGATACTGTAGTACACTACCAGTTTGCAAACAGGCTTTTCTCCTGCAACTAGCTGTAAATAATCCTGTTAATGATGGAGTTCCTGCTCACCTAATTGTACGTCACCTGCAACAGCAAACAGCGGTAAACAGTAAACTTTTCTATAAAGTTTCTTAAATGTTTCGCTGTACTTGTGTTTTTTTGTGATTACTGCGTATCCGGCATTAGTGTAACTGCTTCTCATAGCAGCTTTGCTTAAAAGCATACTCCACTTAACTGCATTAACTAACCTCAGTCCCGAGGCTATGGATTTAAGTAAAGTCAACTGTACTTGGTGCATTTTTGTTGAAATGTTTTATGAGTAAGGAATTTAATGTTTTACAGTATCGGTGCTTTATATTAATTTACAAGTTCCTTTGGTGTGGGGGGGAGGCAGTTATTGACATGGATTTTCCAGCATTTTTGCTTATGATTTCATGTTTCTATTGAGTATGTTTATCGATACTGTGGTGGTGGTGCTGCGGTAGCGTTGTCGCCTCACAGTTAGACGTCACCCGTTCGATTCTCAGAGCGTCTTCTGTGTGGCGACATGCGTGAACGGGCGTTCCTTCGTTGAAGGTTGTGCGTTAGGCCTGGCAAGCCAGCACATAAAACTCTACTGCCAATCATTAGCGGACCGGAGTTCCGCTGTGGCGACCCCTAACCGGGAAAAGCCGAAAGACACATACATACATACATACAGAGCGTCAGATTATTTTCTAAGAGATCTGAATTACTTGAGTATTTTCTTATTTAGAGATATGTGTGTGTGTGTGTGTGTGTGTGTGTGTGTGTGTGTGTGTGTGTGTGTGTGTGTGTGTGTGTGTGTGTGTGTGGTTTTATATTCAGATTAGTCCTGTCTTGTTTGAGGATAACAGACTAGATGTGAATGATCAGCAGTAGCTTCCTGATGCGGTTCTTAATGTATGTGCTGCCACAGCAACACAGAAGCAATAATAGGCAACTGATCATGGCAGCTATAACATGCCATGTACAGCTTTAAACAGGCACACTAAATGTACTTAACCTGGGGACACTTGGGTACCTAGTAGCATAATCTACAACTGATAGCACCTGCCAGTATCAGTTAGCCTAGTTACACAGAGATGTCATTTCAGGTCTCAGCATTTCTCAAACTCTTCAGTTACACAGTACAGAGCAGGAGTCAGGAACAGCCAGCCTAAGCAGTGGAAGACACAGTTGTTGGCTGCCTTCTTGTGTTTATGTAATTTGTAGATAGAACATGACCTGTATGATATTCATTCATTAGTGCAGATATAACCACAGTTTGAATATGTCTGGTAGTAATTCAGGGGATTATAATTTAGTTAACCTGTTTTTTACTGTTGTGTTAACTCTCATCCATTTCCCAGATGAGGGATGAGAGTTCTGTGATGAGTTTTTGATGTGAGACTGTATCTAAGGCTTTAAAAAGACAAATGAACAGAAATGAAACTACGTTACCTTAATTTCTGTTTTGATGAATGTTGTTGGTTAAGCTAAGTAGGGCTGCTTCACTGCTGTGACTAGGATGAAAGCTGTGCTGAATTTTGAATAGAAGGTTGCAATTAGTTAGGTGGTTAGTGGGCTGAATGTAGATATTTTGCCAAGACTTTTTGATAGAAGTGTTGGGTTGGCAATGGGTCTGTGATTGAAAATCAGTTGAGTTACTGCCTTTATGCAATGGGATAATATGAGATGTTTTCCAGATATCAGATATATAGTTTTTGATTATATAGCAATTAATTAGCATGAAGATGGGGAAGGCCAAGGCATCTGCCGCCAATTAAAAAAATTCATCTAGCACAGTATCAGTAGCTAAAGCTGTTGGTTTTAGCTCAACTAACAGTTTTTTAATAGAGGAAGTCTGAAAATTTAGGAACGTGAAAAAGTCACTCTTTTATTGTCCAGTGAGTCTGGAGTGTGTGTGGAGGTGGACATCATATAGGATAAATGGTTGAATGACTAGGAATCAGTCAGTCATCAGGGATTACAAAGAGAAGGAACAGTGACCAAAAGCTTACACAGTGCCCCTTCAGTTATTTGTTTACATATAACTAGTGTGAGACCAGACGCAAATGCATACAGCTGTTGGGTAAAAACAGAAAGAAAAGGGCTGAAGAACATACTGTACATTGCAGTGATGCACAAAGATGCAATATGTATACTAAGAAATGCACTTCACTAGACAGAAGTCAGCACAAAATAAAATATGAAATTAAAGGAATAGATTAGTGGGTCTACTACCATTAAAACTTGAATCTCTCTGATTTTCTCAGAATTAGGAACAGCCACATCATAAAATTCAGAGCACCACATTAGTATTTAGAAATCAGCACTTTAGCAAGAAAATGAAGATGTGCTTTTTTCAGAGCTACCAGCATGTCAGAAAGCCATTACAGTTGGCTAGTATTTAGAAATTAAAAACAATAAAGCAAGAAAAAATGAAAAAATGTTTCTAATACTGCTTCAACCTTACATCGTTCATATCAGAGCTATTGGTAGTCATGTCATTAAATCACTGCACTTAGCGAACATTCAGAAATCAGTACAGTACAAAATAAAATATGAATGAAATGAGCAGAAAACTCTGTTTACTAACGTTTTAGCTTTGCATTATTCATATGCTTTCCTGCAAGGCAGTAGAAAATCAGGTCATAATGTTCCAGAAAGGCTACTTTTCTCTGAGGATAAAAATCACAGGTGAAAATAATTAACAACTCAAAGAGTACAACTGCAATGCGAGATGTAATCCGGCTAAGATCTTTGAAACGTCGGTAAGTGACCCTCCCCCAACCCCCAGAGCCAAAGCAGGGACATGCTCAGAAAGGTAGGCTGAAAATGTAAAAGAATCAAAACAAAAAAATCTCTGGGACTGACCCTTTAAATCATGCACCAGTTGGCTGACAGTTCCATCTAAAGCAGTGAATCTAACATGAAAGATGCCATTTGTATACAGTTTCAGGGAACAAAACTAGAGTGATTAAATTAACAAGTGCAAACCATCAACTTGCAGGCAGATGATCTGGTATATACATCACAGTTGAGTTATCTGCATTAAGAACTTTATTTCAGTGTTTCCATGCCATGAATTAAAACTGGGAAAATACATATAAGTAAGCCCAATCTGTGTGGCTCACCAGAGACTACTGAAAAGGATTTCAAATTACTTCTGTCTATTTGGTTTGCAGAATCCTAGTTGAGAAACAGTTGAAGATAAACTGTATACTTGATGAGCTGCTAAAATTGATGACAGACTGCCTTTTAAAACTAGTGGGCAAGGCACTGTGTCAAAGGTCTTTGTTAAACATAAGAGTGCAGGTTTCTTCATAGGATCCACTTCATGTCATCAAAGCTTGGCCTAGTGAAACACTTTTCTCAGAGTGAACTACAACCAGATGTCGGCCACCCAGGCCAAATGGTAAGACATCAGACTTCAAAGAACAGTTATCTGAGTCTAAGGCCTAAGGGCCCAATATACCTCTTAACCTCATAACACAAGAAATCTGAACAAAGGCTACAAAGGCCCAAAAATAGGGACAGATAATATTGCTCTTATAAATTTAGAAAGATGGTAGAATAACAGGGTTTACGTTAGTATGTGTAGTCTGAAGGATATGGAGTCTGAAACTCACATGTATCTCATTATTTCGTGACTTCAATCTTCAGTCATTTGCCAAAAAAAAACATAAATTTTGGGATATTCTGCAAAAATCTGAACAGTTGAGCACTATGGGGCCCAGTGTATTAGTTGGGCAGTTAGCAAAGAGGATTAAGTCTATGAGTTGTTACCAAGTTGCTTCCTGTGTTGCATCTGCTGTGGCCTTGAGCAAGTTGCTTAACCAGAGTGCACTTTGCGGCAACTGGGAAAATGGGCTAAGCTCCTCAATGGTCTCCTGGACTGAAAGCCTAGTAGCTACCTATGAACCTAAATAAAAAATGAGAATTTCAGTTGCCAGCAATGCATTAATACGCAAAAAAAACTGCATAAGGACTGTACTAATACAGATTGTTTGGTGTAACTATATAGCAGTATTATACCTCAGAAAAGCTCATACATCAGCACAACAAGAAAGTATGCATTTGCTCAGACCTGGCTACATATTCTTATTTTAATGTTACACAGCATCAGAGGAAGAGAGGATTGCCCCCCCCCCCCAAAAAAAAAGGTATTCTGCTTAACTGCAACATGCAAAGTTAACAATAAGGTGTGTGTGTGTGTGTGTGGGGTACTCAAAACATTAGAGAAAGTAACCAACTAGCATGCAAAAGTAACACCAGAATCTTATTTACATATTTCAGGGACTGACAATGTCTAGAAATGTTCGATAACCCGTTACTGTTGTTGCCAAATTGTGTTTGATTAAAGGTTCACAGATTCATAGACAAGCACTAGGCTAGCTGCCCTTGCGGGCCATTTTAAGCCTAGCTAGTTTCCCTTTAAGAGCTTGAACAAACTATCCCATTTGGTTAAAGATTAGTCTTACCTAACCCATGGTTGATAATTATATATTACCCCTAATGAGAATAACTGGGATCATACCATAGATAATTTCAGGGGACCCATGCACAACATAAAGCATTTAGGAGCTGCCTCTGTTCAGTAGTAGTACATGGGGCAGTCCTGGGGTACATTTTTTGTTTCCCATCCATACATCCAAGTCGCATTTGAACACGGACAGTGTTAAACATGCAGAAGGGGAGTCTGTTCCCAGAAGAGGTATCCTCTGTGACATATACATGTCCTTCCAAACCATTCTGTTGATGTTGCAGAAGAGGTCTAGATCCCTACACTTAGGATTTCTGATGTCATCTGACTTCCTGATGCTCTGTAAATCCATCAGTTGGGTTCCTGGATACCCTGTATGCCAGACATAGGTCTGTAGGATACACAGTATAGTGGACAGGGCTTTGAGACGGTTCTTGTAGAACATATTGTTTAGGCCTTGTATCCTTTTATTAAGGAATCTCTGTGGGTGTTCCAGTTGTTGCATGTGTCTGAACAGATGTAAGCCAAAAGGAGCATTATATTCAATGAATGGCTTAATGATGGCTGAATAAAGTGGGCAATGACATCTTTAGAGCTATATACAATTTCATTGTTTATAAGTTGTGTAATAAAGGTCTTACTTACAACAGTGGACACATGTTGGTCAAAAGTTAGGTCACTGTCTACATAAGATCAAAAATCACAAACAAGTGGGGCAACTCTCAGGGCGTACTGCCAATGTGGTATTTCCCTCGGATACATGACTTTCCAAAGAATTCAATAATGCATTTTTTGGCTTTTAGTTTCAGTCCATGACTTTGGCACCAGTTATTTATTTGGAACAAACCTGGCTAAGTTATCTGGGATTCAATGACTGCTCCTAACTTGCAGTCATCTGTAAACTTAGCCACACCTCTTTTGCTTTGGTTTTTAGTTCAGAAAAGTAGATAAACTGGGAGAAGTCCCAGCTTTCAAAACCATTTTACAGGTATGTTCAGATCAGACTGAATGTTAGGGGGTGAAGTGCTATTCTTTTACTGGGTCAGGTACAAAGACTAGAGAACATTTTAGCACAGCTGCTGCAATGCTGGATGAAGGTTTTAGGAGCACTTCCATCTACTTGATTCTGTAGCAATCTGGCATTCTGCTAAAACATTGTAGGTTTCAGTCTACGGGTGAAGTACTGTTGCTTTCCTTGACTGCACAAAGACTTGCACCTAGGCTAGGCTTAGCTTCCTCTGTTTTCTCTTTATGAAAACATCCTTCATCACAGGCTGCTTCTGTTTTGGAGAAATCTAAAGTTAGGGAATGTTACACGATGAAGTGGAAGCAAGGCGATCAGAACACAAAGGAGGGTATTCTGACAAGCCTCAACTACTGGCAGGGCTAGAACTTTAGAAGTGTTGATGCTGCTGAGCACATACAGAAATGTTAGCATGTCAAAGAAATGTAGGAGGAGTGTGGCATAATGATTAAAGTCTTTACGTCACAAACACAAGGTTTGATTATCACCTTTGAGGGGAAATTGTCTAGGCTTAAAACTTTCAATGGCCCACAAGGGCAGCTAGCCTAGTACTTACCTATGAACCAGAGTCACGCATTCGCTCACTGTCGTCTAATATGCTCACCTACCAGCAAGCTGGAGAAATGACTATTCACATACGTCTTTGGTATATTGCTAGAACGTGAAACACCTAGCAAAAATCCACACAGTTAATCAATGTACTTTTCTGCAATCACAACATAGGCAGATATGGTTGTGTAGTTATTTTTAAAAAAGACTGGTCCACTTACCTAGTTAACAAATAAATAAAGACATATAAGCAATGATCCAAGTCGTCCTTGCATCTTTAGTACAACAGGGCTACTATGGCTAGGAGACCAGTTACATAAATAGTAATCAATATTAAAGAATAATTACTGCAGGAAGATGTGAAAACATAGAATGCCAGTCGTTTAATTAAGCAAATAATATCAGTCTTTTTTTAAAGTTTGTCTTCAACAAGTTAACTCAGGAGACTAGCATCTCTACAAAAATTTGCCCGTTTTGTTCCCGTATGTATTTTTTTCCCCTTAACTTGTTTATTTAAAATTTTGAGACAAACAGTAAATCAAGCCATCCTTATCAAATTAACAAACAGATTAAGTTTAAATGTTAATAATTTGGTTAACTTAAGAGATGATCTCAACACATACAAGATACTTACTAAAGTAGCTTTTGTCATGTTAGAACACATCATTTTGGTGAGTCCTGCCAAAGCAAAGTTATTTGGAAATCTTTTACATTAATAAAGAAGAGGTTGGTGAGCCTAGAACTGTGTGTGTGATAAAAAGTAAATATGCCAACAGCTCCCATGAGCCTGCAATAATTAGGGACAGACAGAGTCTAGGCTGGACAGAGACAGAGATTTCTAACCCAGGTCACAGTGTTCTTTCCTTCAGTCATTGCTTTAAGACATATGATGTACACACTGCCAACCTTCACTCCAATTATGATGCTGTAGATTTTACTCTAATAGACTTAATCATAAAGGTTAAACTGAAATTAAAATATCTACTTGCACAACAACAAGCATTTAGAAACTGACTACAGAGATGGAAGACAGCAAAGCAGACTGTGCACCAGGTCACCAACTGGCAGTAACAGTTACCCGGCTGTCACTCTCTCTCTTCTCAAAGGGTGACGGGGGGGGGGGGGGGTGCACAGTACCTGATGGGATGTTATATAATACCAAGTTCAGCTTTCATGCTCAACAAACAAAAATTATACTTTACAAAAGTAATAAGCTGTAAATTAAACAAGAAAGACTTCACTTCTTACACTGAAACTAGTGCCCCAGCCTTACGGCTTTCTTAAGATGAAACAGATAAAGCAAGAAATCATGCTATCAATAAATTTCTCACTATGTGTAAAACAGGAAACTATGCAGAAACCTTAGCAACTTAACTTTTTAATGATTACAAGGTCCTGAATTCACGTGGTCCTGAGAGAATTAGAGAACCTGCATTCACATGGGTTACTGAACATGAACAATACTTTTAACACCTTACAATGACAGATGATGAATAAGAGAAGAAAAGCCAGTCTTCACATTAAAGGAATACCCTAGCACATTCCACAATAAGTACTTCATTACTAGCTCATTATTCATGCCTCAAGGTCGTACAGTATTGAATTAAAGGTGTTCAGGAATACCCTAGTAGCACCACAATAAATATTTAATTACTAACTGATTTTTCAGTTGCCCTAAAAGAACAGGTAGAGTAAATGATGAATAAAAGGAATGTGGTAAATATACATCCAGAAAAAAAGAAAAGAAACCCTCTTGGACAGAGGAAAAAGAGAAAATCTAACAGGGGGAAGGAGGGAGAGATGGAATACTGTAACAGGGATAAATACACTTCTGCGGTTATGTTCCTACACAACTGTACCACATCCTTCTTTAATCACTGTTGCAGTATTCCTTACTATATGGAGAGTACTAAAGCTACTGTAAAGAATCGGAGGAGGAAGAAGGAACTTTCCAAAAAACATGGAGGATGGGCCAAGTAGCTGCTGTGGCCATTGAAAACACTTCTGACTAGCAGTGTTTGGGAAAAGTATGCACTGAAAACCAAGTAGCTTCCAGAATGGATCTAGCACTGAGACCCCTTAAAAAGCTCAAGAAGATGCAACTACAGTAGTAGAATAAGCTTGAACAGAAGTTGGAAGCGGTTTTCCATGAAAAGAATAATAAAAACAAATGGTTTAGAAATTTAAGAAGAAAAGGCTGGCTTGGTGACTGCCAAACAACCCAACGTCTTGTCTTGAAAAGAATAAAAAATGCTCAGATTTTCTAATATTTTTAGTCTTACCTAAGTAATAGCAGAGTAATGTCTGTGCAAATCCAATGAATGAAGAATCTTCTCCCTTGTATTTGGTGGAGAAGGAAAGGAGGAGGGAAGATGGATAGTCAGATTCAAAGACACATCTTTGACGACCTTAGGCATAAATGTAGGACTGTTCCTGAGAGACACTCTATCTCTGTGGAAGACTAGAAAAGGAGGAATGTCCATAAGAGTCTACAGTTCAAATAATCTATTTGTAGAAGTTAAGGCACCAACAAGACAGTTTTTCAGGTACACAATTTTAAAGTGGAAGCAGCTGCTGCTTCAAAGGGTGGCTGGGTTAACTTTCAAAACAACAGTTCAGGTCCCAACGAAAAGGAATGGGCTTTCTTGGAGGCCTAATCTGGAAGACTACTTTTAACAGAAGACTAGATTTGAGCAACTCACACAAATAGGAAAGAAAAGTAGGAATACCCACCAAAAGTGAGCTCTGTCCATTGTTGTGACACTATGATACACAAAACATAACGAAGCAAACTATAACTAGAAAAACAAAAACCAAACGGAAAGAAGAAGGCGAGGAACAGATTTGTAAATCCTTTAATTTATGCCTCCCAGTACCTCGGCCAAATGTTGCAACACCAACAGGAAAATCGTTTCCACTTAGCAACAAAAGATTTACCAGTAGTGGGATTTCTTGCCTCCTGCAAAACGAAGTACAGCCTCAGAAATAAAGATGCCTAAAAGGAATCAAAACCCCATCACCCAAAAGGATTGCTATCAGAGTATAGGCAAAGAGAAAGAAGAAGAGGGGTCCTAAACAAAAGACTAGCACTGGTAGAGATTTTAGTAGAATCTAGAACAGAAGCTGCCTTTAAAAAAGGAATAATTAGTAGACCATATAAAATATTGCATGATAACTAAAAGAATCAATCAGAGGAGGTTAAAAAGGATTGGGAAGAGAGATGGGATAAGCAATTCACAAAGAAACAACGGGATGATATATGTATGTCTCCCAAATATGCAACACAATCTAGAAGATATAAGATTCTTGCTTGGAAAATGTTTACATAGACATTTTAATACCCAAGTAGACGCAAGACAATTTTTCCTCAGGTAGACAGCAAATGTTGGTGTGACAGGAAAGAAAGAGGCACTTGGGAACTTATTTTTTGGGAATGCAGTGGGATGGCAGACTTAAGTATTCCCTGCGGGATGCACTGTTGGAGATGCTGGGTGAGTGGACTGGTGTGACGAGGGAGATGATTTTTCTGAGCTATGATACATTATTGGAATTGCCTAGACATGGGAAGGCCTTGCTGCTTCTAATTATGGTGGCTGCCAAAAAAGCAGTTACTAGAAAACTGAAATCAAAATCTAAACCAACTATATTGGAAGTAGTTAATATAGTAAAAGAGATAAAATAACTGGAAAAAGAAGATGCGGGTGAATTAGAGATCCCTTGTTCAGTGTCAGTAGATCCATCCTGTGGGGTTTCATGTGATGACAGCCCCTGGCCAGGTGAAAAAAGGGGAAACCAATGCTGTCTGGGCCAAAAAGGATTCATCAACAAGATGTTAGGCTGGCACAACATGATTGCGTAGGATCTATGGCAATAAAGGAAGAGGGGGAAATGCACAGAGGAAAAATCCATCTTCAAGAGAAAGACATGTTCTCTAATTTCCAAGTCAGAGGACTTGGACTTGGCACTCTGGAACAGAACTTGTGAAATTGGCAGCTCTAAGGGTAAGCAAATAAATCCACCCAAACAGTAACCCACCGATAAAGAATGAGCAGGAAAATCTCTCAGTGTAACATCCACTTGTGAGGATCTGCCTTGAACATGCTCAGATTGTCTGTCACTGCATTCTTTTCTGAGGGAATACAGACAGCCTGAAAAACCAACTGATGGTGTATGGAAATGTCTCATGCTCTGAGGGCTAGTCACAAAGGTGGTAAGATTTTGTGCCCCCTTATTTATGTACCACACAACAGTGACACTGTCCGTAAAACCCTGAGTGGACGTGGAGACAAGAGGTAATGCACAGCCCGAAGAGCTAGAATCAAAGCTTTCATTTTCTTGATACTGATGTGCTCTTTTACCTCCTGAGAATCCCTGAACCCTTGTGCTGTTGGAACAAGTCCCCAGGCTACGTTTGAGGCATCTGTAAATAGTTTCTGAATGGGAAAGACACCATAAAAGGAAGACTGGTATTTAGACATATCTGGTTGATCCAGCAAAGAACTTTCCTTCTTAGACAAGGCAAGAGAGGAAATTTGAAGTCCAGGGGAGGATGATACTGAAGCCAAATTGTCTTCAGATAACACTGGAAATTCCTCATATAATGTCTGCAAAAGGGATAGTGGATGTTATGAGACCCAGGGCTCTTAGACACTTTCTTGCTAAATTCTCTTTTAAAGGAAGAACGGAATAAAAGAGAGATGTCAAAGACAGGTTCTAGACAGGAGGAAAAAATGCTGTCAGAGATTGAATTCTGCAACCCGGAAAACCTGGTCCCAAGAAGGTATCTTTACCAACTTCTTTAGATTTAGAGAGAAACCTACACAGTAAAGTAGAAGCACTGTGAATTCCAACTCCTGCAGAAGAGCCTACTGAGGAGGAGACTGGATGAGAAGGTCATCCAGATAAGGAAAAATCTGAAAGCCATGAAGTCTGCAAAAGGCTATGACAGGGCTAGACAATAAACTTGGGGTTGTAGAAACACCAAATGGCAAGGCATAGAAATAACAGTGCAAGAGAAACATAACATTTCTTTATAAGAGTGAATAGGAATATGGAGACAGGCATCTTTCAAATCTAGAGAAACCAAAAGGACCAAGGTAGAAGCACTGGAAACAGAAATCAGAGTCTCAACTTTTTGAAAAAGGGAACTTTCAGAAAAGTGTTGAGAAAGAACGGGTCTAGAACGGGTCTCCAGGAACCCTGCTTCCTGGGAAACAAAAACACCTTGGAATAGAAACCCTTGCCCTTTTGGCAAGGAGGCACTGGCAAATAATACACTGAGCCAACAGGAACTGAGGTGGAGGTAGAAAATAAGGCTTCTGGCATTGAGGAGGTTGACGAATGCCTGAAAAGGGAAGAAGAGACTTCCACATCATGTGGTAGTTGTGAATTATAGACCAAATCCATTTGTTTATTGTCATGCTTTGCCAAATGGGAAAAGATAGAGTCTTTGATCTGGCCGACAGGGAGAGAAGGACAGTCAAATGGAAACAGGCTTGCCTTGAACGGCATATTTTTGCTCAAGTCACAACTTGGCATATCAGAAAAAAAAAGTCTTTTAGATGATCTTTTATTCTTTAAGATTGTTTAGGATGTTTACACACAAAGCGACCCACTTTAAAAGGATAGTTCATTTGATACTTATGAGCAGAGGAAAGAAAAATCTGTTTAAGATCTTGCGTGACTTTACAATTGTTCTATAACACTTTAACAACATTTGCAGCAGTAGAGCCAAGCAAATTCTGGGTATCCAGAGGGAAAGTCTAATAATTCTGACTTTACACCCCCAAGGAGGGATTGAAGCCTATGCCATGAATATCATCTTTTAATGACTGACCCTGATGTAGCTGCCCTACAGGAAACATTAGTAGTATAATAGCTACACTTAATTGAATGTCTGTCTACTAAATTCTGCAGAATTCTCCAATGTCCTTCCAATATAACCAGCCACGGTTCCCCCTTCTCCTCCTCAACAGACGTTGTTTCAGCTATTGAGGGCATGTGAGTTACATGCCCCGTATCAGTCACTAGCTGTGCCACAACAAGAGGGGCAAGCATCTGAACAGGATGGTCTGTTGTCTCTTCATAAGACTCAACACAGATAACTGGCAAAGGCCAGACAGTGGAAGCCTCAGTCTTTAATTTCGACTGAGTCGAAGGTCAGAACATCTGAACCTTGGTGTCAGATGGGAATCCTCCTACTAGGTCTGGGATCCAGGAGGGTTGGAAGGATGATTGAGAAATAGTTCAGATGCATTAAAAAAGTCATTCAGGGGACAGCACTGTATTGCCCATCTCTTGACTATGGGCCAATATGGGTTTCTTGGGAGATGACAAGGCCCTTGGCCAACATAAATGGACTGAAAGGAGGATTTGGTTTATTCTGGCCGTGCAGAAAATTTTCTTCTTTCTGCAGGCAGACTTCAGAAGATTAAGAAAGGACAAATTATGGCAAGTTTACAGTTACCTGCCAGAAATTCCAGTACTCAAAGACTTGCACCAATGTCACCAGGAAAAGGTAAGCTGAAATTTATTTTAGAAGCACTTCAGTGTTTCATGGAAGAGACAGAGGGCACGGTAAGGAATAAATGGCATGAATTACTACACAGTACCCTCAATGATAATGACTGGCACTCTGTTTTGCAAGTTTTGTGACGCAACGGCCTGGCCCCTATGGTGAAGTTCATAATTTTTAAATGTTTACATCAATGACAGCACCCACCTGAGTTTTTCAAACTGCAGATGGGAGGTGGCTTATTGGAAGTGTGGGACAAATGATGTGGATTACCAACATATGACATGGCATTACAGAAAGTTGAGAACTGTATGGAACAGGACTATCGGAGCAATTAGATGAGCACCTTAGACTCTGTTACAACATACTTTATTTACTTTTGGTTACTTGCTATACCAACTAAATACTGCATGGTGCTGGATCAGGACAGTAGTGACATATTTGTTAACTACTCTTTTCAGAACCTGGAAACGTCTTCCCCTAGAGTAGAGCACCATTTTATTTTATTTTTTAACACCTTTATTAAATTATCACTTATGACATAAACATACATGTTAAGTTGTTCACAGTTTTAAACATACATCACACATATGCTTTAATACAATTATCATAAATCCAACATTACATAAATTGCTCAACTCCTGCCTTCCTTTAAATCTCACAACCCCTCCAAAACATTAGACTGCATTTACTGTTCCCACACTTTCCATTTTTTTCTATGCAGTTTGCTCGTATTCTTTTCTAAAGATCTCACTTCCAGTCCTTTTAATCCTGTTAAAAAATTCACAAATCAGGTACAGCTGGTTAAGACTTTGATTTCCATTTTCTAGTAATTGCTTTTTTGCTAGCCATCACAATTAAACTTAACAAGGCCTTATTTAGATCCTGTAGCCTAACTCAAATAATCTCCTTAGTTATACATATTTGCTCACCCAATATTTCTGATGGAGTACTCTGTAGGGAATTTTTTAAAGTCTGCCAACTCATTACACTCCCAAAACATGTGTTCACTGTTGCCTCTTTCTTTGCCATCACACCTCTGACATTTGCCATCTACCAGAGGAAAAATTCTTTGGAGTCTGCTTGGGGTATAAAAATACCTACGCAAACACATCCAAGCAAAGATCCTAAATCTTCTAGACTTTGTTGCATATTTGGGAGTCATATACATGTCTTCCCACTGTTTCCTACTGAACTGCTCATCTGATCTCTCCTCCTACGCTTTTCTGACCGCCTCTGATTGATTTCTATAGTTATCTTGCAATACTTTGTATTCCCGGCTAATTATCCCTTTTTTAATAGCAGCTACTCTGCTATCAGTCCCTGAGAAGGAAAGTGGTCTCTAGCCTGCAGTCCACTGTCTTTCTGGCCTCTTCCCCCTCTAGTTATTTGTTCCCAATACATTGGTTCCTTTGCCAGTTTTCAACAGTTAATTCCAGCCTCCAACTGACTATTCTCTGTACCCCTAATTGCAGTCATAGCTATTGGCAGAATCTCCTTTCTCCATTCTAGTGTTGTCTCAGTTCTTAGAATACTTTTCTGCTACTTTATGAATATTATATTCTGTACTACTGTTATTATTCTTCTTAAAGATCTCATCTAAAATCTAATCAAAATCTCATTTCTTAAATTTCTCCCTTCTTCATCATCCATTTCCACTTTGAATTATAGGTTTCAGGTTCTGTTATGTATATCAGCCTTAACTGCATAACTAAAATATCCCTGCAAAATCGGGTAATACTAAACTATCGTGTTCTACTGGAAGGATCAACTTATCCCACATGACCCTTGCCCTCTTCCCCTCCCAGATAAAAATCCTTCAGCTCTATTAATTACAGTCTACAACTTCTAAAACTAAAGCGACTAAAACCATTTTCACTGCTTGTATCTTGACATCCATAAACAACGGCTTCCAGTTTCTCAGTTTTTGTACTATCTTTTTAGTCTCTTCCCACATACCATTTGCTGCCATACAGAATCCTCTTTAACCCGTACTCCTATACAGTTTACAGCTATAGCCTTTGTTTTGTCTGCATTAATTTTACAACATGAAAAAACTGTCTCAGAAGTTTCCACACCACTGATGTCCTTTTCTGGTTTGATCCGGTACAAAATAATATTGTCTGCAAATACAGCCAAGTTTTCTTGATTACCATACCAATTAGTCCCTTATTTTCTTCATCAATGGCTCTAAATAGAATGCGAACAACAAAGGGGAACCAATTTTCATGCCCTTGGTTCTCAACTCCATAAGGACTTGGACAGTTCTGAATGAAAAGAATATTTTTCCAAATCTTTTATTTGCATTTCATAAATTGTAATGTTATTTTTATGACTGTAATTGTTCTGTATTTTGAAGTCTTGCTTTATATATTTTAGGTGAACTATACAAGCTATACCCATTGTTTCCTTTGTTTCTTTTCAAATGGAGTCACCACACTTGTTCCTCCATAAAAGTTTCTGTCATGTTAAAAAGAAATCCCTAAGTTGTTAAGCTGCAGTAGCATTATCAAAAATGTACCTTCAGTTTAAACAGATTCACTCTAATGAAAATTATGATTACACAGTTTCTTACACATTATTAGTCATTATGGAAACATGCTGGCAGAAGAAACAGGTCAATTCAAAAACTCCCTCGACCAGATAGTCAATACACCAACCAGGGGTGCAACCAAAGTGGATCTGGTCCTCGACCACATAGTCAATACACCAACCAGGGGTGCAACCAAAGTGGATCTGGTCCTCACTAATGTAGGAGAGTGCTGCACACCCCCTACTGTAATGCCTGACCACAAAATGGTCTCCTTTGAAGTAAAAATAAAACCTGGACCCCCAGCTCAACCGGGAATATTCAGGAACTATTCTAAGGCTAACCTCGTGCTATTAAGTGAGACCCTGGCAAAATCTCAAGCCCCTATAAACCCTGAGAGCACTTCTGCCTATGCAAAACTGTTCACAGAAACCCTGTACAAGCATGTTAATAGCTGTATAGAGGCAGCTGTACCCACCAGGAAGAAGTACAGAACTAACAAAAAACAAGCCACTATGGTGGAACTACAAAATCAATTGGATGTTCATAGGTTCATAGGTTCATACTAGGCTATCTGCCCGAGGGCATTTACAAGCCTAGCCCATAGTTTTGTGGCTTACGCCACCCCTTTAGTTTGGAGAAGGTATGCCCATTATTTTGCTGTGCCTCTGTCGAGCAGTGACACTGAGGTAATCCCTGGGGTGTATCTGCGATCTCCCATCCATTGGTCAAGATTCCTCTTTAACAAGCCCAGCGAGGTGCTCTGCCTCACATATACCGGGATTTTGTTCCACAGCATAGGGAGTCTTTGGGTGATGAATCTATCCCTCCAGCACGTCCTATTAATAACCGTGTCGAGGTTTAAGTCTCCCGCCCTTGTGGCTCTGAGGGATCTAGATTTTTTGAGGTGAAGCATGTTCATCAAATCTGGGTTTGACATGGCCTTGTATGTCAGGCACAGGTCACCTCTGAGCAAGCGGTAGGCAACTGAATAGAGCTGGAGTTCTTTCAGTCGGGCAGCATAAGACAGATTTTTGAGACCCTTTATCCTTTTGGTGAGGAACTTTTGTGGCCTCTCCAGCTGCTGCAAGTGTCGGGTCAGATACATTCCGAATGGGGCATTGTACTCAATCATTGGTCTGATGAGTGATGAGTATAGGGAGACTATGACCTCCCTTGATCTAGATGTGAATCCCTTCATGATAAGGTGGGCAATGTAGAAGGTCTTCCTAACTACTTTAGCAATATGAGTGTCGAATGAAAGGCTACTGTCAACCTGGGTCCCCAGGTCCCTGATAACTTCTTCTGTGCTCAGTGGATTGCCACCTATATGGTAGCTAGGGGTAACCTTGTTTTTCCCGAAGGGTATGACTATGCATTTGTTGGCATTTAACTTTAGGCCATGGCTCTGGCACCAGTTATCCATTTCTGTGAGACCCTTCTGAAGGATATCTGTGTCAGATGTGTTTTCGACTACGGCACCCATTTTGCAGTCATCTGCAAACTTTGTCAGCCATAACCCTCCTGTGTTTGCTTGTACTTCAGAAAAGTAGATGCCAAACAAGAGTGGGCCCAGGACTGAGCCCTGTGGGACACCACTTGTGACAGGCTTTGAGTCTGACATGGCGCCAGCAACTCTGACCCTGTGGGTCCTGTCACTCAGCCAGTTTGCAACCCATCTTGTGATGTATGGGTTTACATTTAAGCTGATGAGTTTTTCAATGATACCCGAGTGGGGTATTGTATCAAAGGCCTTCGCCAGGTCGAGGTAGGCTGTATGGACTGCCTTTCCCTCATCAATGGCTTTGGTGACTGTCTCGAAAAAGTCAACCAAGTTTAAAAGGCATGATCTGCCTTTGACAAAGCCAAACTGGGTTGGATCCAAAGTCTGCAAATTCCCTATGTCTTTATTTATGAGATCCATTATGATCCTCTCCATGGCTTTGCAGATAAGGCTTGTCAAACTAATGGGACGGTAATTTCCAGGGTCGGTGGAGGCACCGCCTTTGTGAAGTGGGACCACAGTTGCTGTGCGCCACTCCCTGGGTACGTATCCGGAGGTGAGACTAAGATTAAACAGCTGTCCTAACTGCGGGTTTAATTCCTCGTTGAGTTCGTGGAGCACACAGCCGGGGACACCATCAGGTCCCATGGATGCTGTGTTTTTTGCCTTGGAGAGAGCAGTTCTCACCTGGGCATTAGAGATGTTTGGGGGGCTACAATCATTTGGTATAGATATCTCTCCTTCTGGGGGGGAGAAGTTTGCACTGAACCTGTCAGCCAGTATGTTGGCAATGTCTGCAGGATCAGTAATCTTCACATCATTTTGAACTAATTCTGAGCATATCTGGGAGTTTCCTCCCAGGTTTCTAACATAGCTAAAGAACACCTTATGATTGTCTTTAGAGTTCTTAGCTATTTTTCTCTCAAAATTAGCTTTGGATGATTTGATGAGAGCTCTTAGCTTTTTACTTATAGTGATCAGCGGTGTCTTACCTTTTAAGGATTTTGCTCTATCTTGTAGTAGCTTCCTCCTTTTGTTGTAGAGTTTGTTTATGGCTGGGGTCCACCAGACTGGACGCTTGCCTTTGGTACAAAGAGTCTTTGTTTTGCTTGGGATTGCCTGATCCATGCAGCCCTGCAGGTGCTGGTAGAAGGCATTTGTAAGTGATTCAGCGGCTTGAGTAATGTTTACCGCCGGCTCGGGGCCTTAAAGGAGACCACACTAGACTTTAGAAGTGTGAAGTCGGCTTTCGAGAAGTTCTTTACTGTGGTCTTTTTTATTTCAGGTGGGGGCGGGATGAGGACCTCCAGCGAGATAAGTTTGTGATCTGATCTCACCAGTGAGGGGTATACTTCCGGTGTTGAACATTGTGCTCCCATGTTCGTGATGATGAGATCAAGTATGTTTTCTCCTCTTGTGGGGATGGTGACTAGTTGTTCCATGGCATTTGAGTTTATGAATTCCAGGAACTTTTGGGCTAGAGTGTTTGGGCTCGAGTAGTGTTCCCAATCTATATAAGGGTAGTTGAAGTCACCTGGCATATCCAATATGTATAACAGGAGGAAGAAAATCATGGCTAAAATTAGAAGATGCAGCACCCAGCAGGATAAGAGCATTCTCATCAAACTAAACAAACAACTCAGAGGACAAATAATGTTTACCAAAGCCAAATCTGAGGTATGTTTGACCTCCCAGGCCAAGGACAACCCCAAAGCATGCTTTACGTATGTCCGCAACCTCAAAGGCAATACACAATTGTGTGCAGAGCTCATTGTAAATGGAGCCACATATACTGAGCCAGAAGATACAGCAAACCTCCTGGCTGATAAATTCTGCTCCAACTTTACTCCTCTCTTCTCCTCAACCTTCCCTCAGGAAATTTCATCAAATATAACTCCCCCAACTATCACTAGGGAACAGGTCCTTAATGCTCTCTCTAAGACCAAGAACACTGCATCAATGGGCCCAGACAATATCCCAGGATGCCTTCTAAATAGCATGAAACATGACCTATTGGAGCCCCTGGAATTACTGTTTAAGTGTAGCCTCAGGCTCAGTGCCTCATGAATGGAGAAAGGCAATAGGTGGGCCATCTATAGACCCTATAAACTACAGACCCATAAGTCTCACTAGTTCTATATATAAAGTCATGGAAGGAATTATCATGGAGCTGATCAACAGAGATACAGTAAACCTCCAGGTACTGGACCCAACCCAGTTTGGTTTAGTCAAGGGCAGATCATACCTACTCAACCTGGTGGACTTCTTTGAGAAGGTCACCACAGTAATGGATGAGGGCAAAATCGTTCAAACTGCCTACCTTGACCTGGCCAAGGAATTTGAAACAATACACCACTCAGGCATTGTTGACAAACAAAAAGGTTAGGTACAAACTCGTATGTCACCCGGTGGATAGCCAACTGGCCTCACCAACAGGACCCAGGAAGTTAGAATTGGGGAGTCCAACTCAACAAAGAGGCCAGTCACAAGCGGAGTTCCTCAGAGATCAGTCCTTGGTCTGCTCCTTTTTGGAATTTACTTCTCAGAAGTCAAGGTCAACGTCAGTGGTCTCTGGCTGACTACATCTGCAGATGATTGAAATCAGGAGCTGTCATTGAATCTCACACTGACACAGATGTTCTCCAGGAGGGGCTGACACAGACAAATAACTGGTGTCAGAGCCATGGACTAAAACTAAATGCCAAGAAATGCATAATAGTATCTTTTGGGAAGTCATCCATCCCTGGTAGCTATCATATTGACAACACACCCCTCAGAGTTGACCCTGTAGTCAGGGACTTAGGGACACACATAGATACTAATCTAGCCTTTGATCATCACATGTCTACAGTGGTGAGGAAATCATTCTATGTTGCCCAACTTTTAAACAAAGGTATGGCATCTAAGTCCAAGGAAGTCACTGTTCCAACTGTATTCAGCATTCATCAGACCTATCACCGAGTACAATGCATCCTTTGGTATGTACCTAACCTGGCATATCCAACAAATGGAATATCCACAGAGGTTCCTCACTACAAAAATACAGGGCTTAAGTAATATGTCCTATGCAGACCGCCTCTAGGCCCTTTCACTGTATTGAGTCTCCTACAGGCTTTTGAGGGGAGATCTATACCTGGCATACAGGGCATTGTCAGACTCCACTCTGATGGACCTCCTGCATATCCACAAGACAAACAGTATCAGAATTAACCTGTTCTAAAGAATTAAACCTTGCCTGTGATATAAACAGGACCTGCTGGAGCGATAGGTATGTATCCCAGAAACTGCCCAGTCTATGGAACAGGCTCCCCATCCATGTGAAGCAGAGTTCCTCCCTAACCCAATTCAAGTGCAACTTAGACAATTGGATGGAAAACCAAAAATTCATCCTTGGTTTGGCACCTATGTCTCTAATGGACACAGACAACCTGTACATGTTTCATCAAACAAGCCCTTGCTTAGGGTATCAGAACTTGTGAAGAGATTTGGGATGCATGGCTAGGCTTAAAAAGACCCTTGTGATCATTAGCCTAGTAAACACCTATGAACCTACAATAGTAGTAGTAGTAGTAGTAGTAGTAATAATAATAATAATAAAAATAATAATAATAATAATAATAATAATAATAATCCTTTCCAGATTTTAAACTGCCAACATGCACTTAATTAAGCAAAGCTAGCTCCACTGGCATAGAAGGAAACAACCCTGACTATGAACCAGGTAAACCAATCTCCAAAAGTGACTCTGGTGCTTGATGGAGATGGCAGGAGGAATGGAGGAGTGACATGGCACTGCATGCTCACTTCTCTCTCAGGAGAAGGTATGGTGATGCATGCCAGGTGAACACAGTTCCATGGCACAATCCCCGGTGTAGACTGGAGACCACACAGGTGTGCTGGCTTCTACGGGGGCACAGAGTGCCTATGGGTTTATGTCACTTGCGGGACTAAGTGGTAGCAGTCACTGATATCCTTTGTACATAAACCTTCAGTGTGTTACTTAGATAGGCCATGGGTTTAGGGCTAAAAAGATTCTCCTTTTTATCATCACTGCCTGTCAGTCAACAGCCATTTCCACAGCCAGTTGGCCAATTTGTTTCCCCTCACTGGGACCAAGACTAGCCAAGGAGGAGGCCATCATTCAGAAAGCCATCAGGGTTGGGTTGAGTTTTTCTCTATTAGTTTCCTCTTCTCTAATGCATACACCTAGCCAGGTGCAAAAGAAAGGACGGACAATGCATGCAGTGGAACAATGGGGGGATGTCCTCTCACCTCTACAAAGGGCATTCCCTCCAGATATTCCAGCACCCGCCTCCAGGCATGACTGGTGAGCTTCCTAGTCTCCACCAGTAAGTTAGCACTACCTAGTGTACCCCTGAGTGTGCACACCACCACCACCCCACCTCACAGAGGAGAGGCAAGTAGGCCATGCGCCTTCATTCCCTCCTCTCGCTCCCCGGTTCCTCCAGTGTCGGCACTGCTCAGTCACCTAGAATGCAGTCACAGCTCCATCCCCTACTCCAAAGAACAAGGTAAAGGAATGTATAACTTAAACTGACAATCTCAACAGCACAACAAATAACTATTCAAGTAAGACACACAGAAAAAGGGACTTACTGCTACTATTTCTAAAGTGGGGAAAAAAAAGTAAGGGAATGATTGACTTAAATGTTCCAAGAACTTGTGAATGAAATCTAAAAGGCATGAATGTGTATACAAACAGGACTAAAACAAGTGCCATTCACAGACTGTAGTTGATAGAATTACAAAAGGAAAGTTTCCTACTGAAAGCAGCTCTTAACCCTGGAGATATCTCAGAGGTCACCCCAAATCACTCATACACACGCAACCCAAAGAAATGGTAAAATGTTTCAGGATATTAACCACTGAGGTTCTACTACTTTACTGCAGCAATCTCAAATACAATGCTACAAATAAGATAAATGAAGATAACCTATTTTAATATATCTACTAAATGTAATAAGTGTTTCCTACGATATACCCAATTACAAAGAAAGCAACATATGGCCAAGTCAACTCACTGTGGTGCTCTGACCAACAGGATTTTTACTAAAACTGCAGTAGAAGCCATTTAGCAACACTGCTACTGCTGGCTACTCAATGCATGTTCAGAACAAATAGAAAGATAACTTGTTACTGCATGGCAGAACTCATACCTGACATAGCTATTTGCTTGCAAACATTGTGGCTGTAAATGATACCTTATTTCCATTAAACATCAGCAGCTCCATACTTTGGAGATTCAAACACATAGGATGTCTCTCATCAAAGACCAACAGTACAAAATATACATATAAAAATCCACCTGAAAACAAGATAAGCAACCACACAATGGAATGACACTAATCTGCAGAACACAGTGCCCCATGGAATAGGGCTAAAATGCATATGTATGCCCTGAGGAGTTTAAAAACTCAGCTACACAACTGGTAATTCCCAATACTTTATACTGCTGAAATGTGTGGCTGCAGTACTCTACTTAATGTGTAGAACAGTGTAGGACAGATGTGCAACAGCACCCCCCAGCTAAGTCTGTGATTCAAAAAGCAAACAACGGCATACTGGCCAGCCCTACTTACATGAATTATGGGGGACCACAACTGCGTATCAACATTTGCTTTTCCAGTAAAATTCGGACAATGTTTACAGACTTCCCTTTAGTGCAGATGTGTTTCTCAGCACTACTGAGCAAAGATTCATCACCACAGTCACAAAAAGCAAACGATGGAAAACATTTGGGTGTCAAGCAAAATTTAAGTTATCCTGTGAAGCAGTCTAACCTTCCACCACAACTACCCACTTCTTCCCGTCTGGAGCTGTGACTCTCTTGATAATGGGAGTGCTGACTCAACTGTGGCCCCTGATTAAAACACTGTGAACAGATATTATTCACAGTCACAGACAATGAGCTGTAAGCCTTTATGAAATGCTCTTCCCCAAGAGAGTGCAGAGTTGTATATAGCTACATTCTGCAATCAGCTAGATTTGTGCAAAATATGCTTCTCCCCCCTGTACTGTAGCTCTTTGAAAGTGGCAAGCAGCACATAAGTGAGGTATAAGGTATGCAACTACTGAAACTAATACAGACAGTTTGTGTTGCATTACGGGACTATAAATAAAATGGCTGCATTTAATGTGCTTATTTGATTACATTTGCCAAGTCTCTCCTTAAATGCTAGATGCTGTACAACACAAACACTATAACCGAAATAAGCCACAATGCTCTTGGAGTAACATGAAAATAACTAAAGCAGCATCGCTTTCAAGTACATCCTTGTCTGGCTCCTATTCTACTTCACACATAAGGTCTTGCATGTACTGTAATGCTATCATCATTCCACAGGTCACAGTATATGTGTAGTACAGATCTGCCTATGAAGAGGCTGCTATCTGAATGACAGCCCAAAAGTTCATGGCATGTATTCTACTATTTATTTCATACTGAGATAACTGTTTAGACTAGTCCAGAGACAAATATGAGAAATAAAGCAGCACTGTTATAACAAAAACTGTATGAGAGAGTCAGCTGTTTGATAAGAACATCATCTCCACGGGTTGACTTAAGGCAATTCTGTGATAAACCATGAATGACCATGTATTCTTCACTAGCCAAACAAACAAATAAGCAAAAACTAAACTGCTGGAAATGATTATCCTCAAGAGCTGAATTTATTTAAAAAGTTAACAGCTTTAATCTACTGTTGAACTTCATCAGAACAAATAACAGAAACTAAAAAATAAATAAATGTATACAACTCCACAGCATCACATGACTGCAACCACCAATAAAAATATACTAATCAACTTAACTATACAAATAAAGTACATATATTAAATCACTAAAAGCATGTTCATAACTCATTATTTTGGAATGACCTGTACAAATATCTGTATAAAATTTCTATACAAATATGCATAAAACAAAGTCAATAGAGCAAGTGTCTAAGGAGTAAGTGCTCCGATGCTGAAAAACAAAGACAAACCCAAACAGAAAGCTCAGAGACACTCAGATCTGTGGATGTAAATAAAGTTCTCAGATGAAACCAATTCCAAGTAGTAAACTCCAATAAATCCTAAATCTGAAATGAAGAAAGATTTATTGTACAGAGTTAAGTTAGCACTTTCACCCTGTTGGGCTTCCTCAGACCTTTTCGTCCATTGGATTTATTGGAGTTTACTACTTGGAATTGTTTTCATCTGAGAACTTTATTTACATCCACAGCCTTGGAATGTCTCTGAGCTTTCTGTTTGGGTTTTTCTATACAAATATGTTTTTACATCTGTGATTAATGCTTTAATGCAATGCACTATGTACATCTAAAATTAATAAAGATGAATACTATATTTTCACTGAACAACTACAGAAGTGCCATCATTAATACTTGGGGAAATGTGTGTGGCATTTAGTTTAATTTTCCAATCGAATTCTCTACCTTCCACTCCCAGTCTCCCCCTCAACTTTTTTCTTACCCTTTCTGAAAAGAAAAAAAAAAGAAACCTACTTAAAAGAAATATAGCACCTAGAATCTAAAGCCAGTATACTTGTCTGCATATTTCTCTTAATATCACTAACATGCTCTAGTCTAGAATTATCTTACTGAAACTCCTCTTTTCTGTTTTTCCCAACATAAACATACTCACAATATAAGCATGCTGCATGATATACCATACTATTCATTTATAGTTACCATTATTCTGTATAATTTTATGATGCACTGGGACTATGACTGATACTGTAATATTAATGTATTTGCAGGCTTTACCATTTCCACAGTTGGTCATTTTTCTGTTAACACTTTCTTGCTGTGTGTTTTTTCTAAAATTTATTTCAAGTTAAAATTTTTCCGTAAAGTAAAAGTGGAACAATCGCCCAACCTAGTACATGTCTTCATGTAAAGAAAATTCCAATTATTGTCTAATTATATCAAATACTGTTGCTGAGTCCATACCATACATCAAATTTGTTTTACATTCATTGCTTACAGTTCATTGTTAAATAAAACAAGAATTGTTTTCCATTTTCAAAACAAGACAACACTTTGTATTTCACTTAATAACACTTCTCTTTGTATTTCATCCAGCATACTTGCTGGATAATCTCTTTCCATTAACATTCTTTTTTAAATTACTCAACCCTTCTAAAAATAAAAAAAATTTGGATAAAAGTTTTGAAATACGAATCTTCTGCCCTTTTATTAAACTATGTTCCTGGAACGTTGGATGGCAATTAGAATAATGTAAAAATACATGTTACTAAAAGCAGATTTCCTATAAATACTTGATTCAAAACACAACTAATGCTATCTTTAAATATTGCCTCATCTAAAATAATTAATCTTGTAATAATCACTACTCAACGTAAACTTCAAAAATTCAGTATAATTGTCTAAGAAAATCATAAAACCTCATCAATTCAGTGTTCTGTGTTGTCCAAATAATATAAATATTAACCATAAAGTGATCATAAAGTCTCATGTCTTTCTTAAACTCTGAACTGAAGGGTTTGTATTGTTCCCCAAACTATAGTGCTATATTTGCAAAAACTGGATGTGCAGCCACCCCTGTTGCTACTCCTCAAATACTCTTCTTCAAAATGTTTCTAAACTATATCCATAAATTGCACAATTAAGGAAATCTCTGAATTAGATAAAAATGAGCCAAAAAATAGCTTCATGAAACCACTCCAAACCAATTTCACATGAAATAACCGAAAAAGATTTTTCACATGCACTGGATGAGAAGCCGTAAATTTACCCCCTTCTTTAACATGTATGGCCCTACATGATGTGTGATTTAACAACCTGGGTTATCCTGGCTAAGCATACTACAGTTCTTCATATCCAAACATCTAGCATTCTCCTATGATCTTAACAAGAAGCAGTACACATGATTTCATTTAATCTTCAATTTATTTGCAGAAGGTCTATAAATAAATGTTTTGTTTTACAAAGTTCATTAATGTCACCAGTACTCTGTAAAGTAACACTCATCTTGCTTGTGCCAAAGTGCTGCAGCATATACTTTAAATGTGGAAACAAATATCACGTGTTCTCCTTGTGACATCTCATTATCATTTTCCTATGTTAGGCAGAGGATTCACAGTGCTGAGTTCAGGGAGTAAGGAAAATGTACATCTGTTTGGTGTTACTGCCTTTTACTGACTGAATTGTGTGCATCTGTACTTGCTGAACTAGACCTTATTTTCTTAAAACTTTCCAAAGAGCTTTGTATTATTAGTCTACATGCAGTTTCACAATTCTGTAATTACACGGTGCTGTAAAGTTTAGCCAAGCAGTGGAGAGGGCTGGTACGAAAGATTAGGTGTATCCACAAGGGCATCAAAGATAATTCAGAATGGACTGCCAAGGAAGAGGCAGACAAAACCAAGAATTACATTTGAAACATTGGAGAGCCTGCTATTACATTAGAAAGAAAAGGAAAAGTCAGTAAAAACTGCTGGACCAGGAAGTAGGTATACAAAATAAAAAGGATGTAGGGAGGACCATGGAAGTTATTATACAAAAAAGACATGTTTCTGCTCAGTCCTCAAGGAAAAACAAAGAGGTCTGAAAGGTACTTAAAATCTCAATAATATCACACACTGTGCATGTGAATACTGTAAAACAGCTTGGAGGCAGCAGCTAATGGAATGTGAGTCATGTGACACTGAGTAAAGGCCTCAGCAAAGTGCTTCACTGCAAGCCGCTCTCGTGTGTGCCTCTTTATTCAGCTATCTTGGGCTGTATAGTTTTAATAAGTTGCATGGAGCTGACTATAAACCTCCTTACCATATACAATACTAAACTATACAGTTATTGATGTAAAACCCTTGTTATTGTTGTTGCATTTTATTTTCCTGGTAAGGGCAGCTTAATGCATATTTTTTTTTTCAGAACTGAAAATCCCTGCTATAACATCATGAAAGACTGAACCCACAATGCCTCAATACCTAAATTAAACTATAAACTACTACATTTCCATGTTAAATGCATCATTAACAGTTCCTCATCTTCTTGAAAGACAAGCTCTTAACGAATTCTTGCAGAGGGAACACTCACATTTTTATGTGATAATGTAGTAGTAAAACCACAATGTAAATAAGAAACTGCTCCTCTGAACAGGCAAGTTGTGTTTTTTCTCCCACAATGCATTACACGTGTATGTGAATTACTGCTCAATATCTACCACAATGATATTTTGTGGGTGTAGTTATATAGAAAAAAAAAGAGAAAAATTTAAAAAGCACATTATGTTGTTGTCTTTCGGCTTTTCCTGGTTATGGGTTGCCACAACGGAACTCCAGTCTGCTAATGACTGGCATTAGATTTTCACGGTGCCGAGTTGCCAGCTCGATGCCAAACCTTCAACGAAGGCATGCCCATTCACGCATGTCTTTCAGAACGCCACTCGACCCGCGGGGAGGACTTGCAGACTCCACACAGAAGGCACTCCCCGCACACTAGCTGAGAATCGAATGGGAGAACCTCTTGCTGTGAGGCAACAATGCTACCGCTGCACCACCGCGAATTACAATCTTAATTTTTTGCAAAATCACTTGCAACTTTATCATGATGAGTATAAGGGGACATTAATTTAATTGCAAAATAAAGATGCTTTCCAAACATGGCCAATCCACTTTAAACAGAAATGGAGGTGAGAAAACAACAAAGCTGTGTACAAAACAGAGGTAACAAAGAAATATTAAGAGATGAAGGACACAAAAGAAAAGTGAGAGAAAATGTAAAAAGTAGTGATTGTGTGCAGAGTAAAATACAGGAGGAGAGGTAAAAAAAATGTTATGTACTCACCACCATAACATTCCATCTGTCTTGTCTATTTTCATTCTTTCTCAACCTGTGGGGTTTGGATCCAAACCCTAGATCTAACTCAGCCACTTCTATATCTTAGTATACAACTCTTGAGCTCCTCCATTACCCATAACACCCCTGTCCTCCAGACTACCTCAGATCGAGTTTGCTGCACTGTATATGCATAATACATGCATGTAAATATATAAAATTATCATAAGATTGGAAGAAGATAAAATCAGGAGCTCAAAGGGAACAATGACTCCTGAAACACCTCTGTAAGTCTTTCAGGAAGGGGACAGGGGGATGGAGGGGGGAAAGGTTGAGGAAGAATGAAAATGGACAACACAGATGTAATGTTATGGTGAGTACATAACTTCTTTATCTGATGTTGTCATTTTCACTCACTCCTCAACCTGTGGGACAGAGTCCCCAGAAACATATCTCTTGGGTAGCCTTCATGGAAGGATATTATGGAGTACCACAGAACCAAAGGATGTTCTATTTCTGGATACAATATCCAACTTGCAATGTGTAACAAAAGAATGAGAATTTGACCAAAAAGCGGCTGCACAAATATCAAAAAATAGACACTCTACACCAAAAAGCTATTGAGATGGACCATTGACCTAGTAGAATGTGTTTTCACATGTAAAGGAGGCATGATACCTTTGCAGAATAACCATAAAAAATGCAATCTGTAATCCAATTAGCTAAAGTTACTTTGGATACAGGCTTCCCCAATTTCACCTTTGAAAAGGAAACAAAATTAGTCAGATTTTCTGAAGGCCTTTGTTCGCCCATGTTCTTCAAATTAGGAAAAATTACAGGGAGACTGACAGACGGACTGATATTTTCACAGGCAACTTTTGATAAAAAAGATCAGATTTACATGTAGGCTGATTCTGTCTTTATGGAAAATCAAATACAGTGGGTTGGAAGAGTGCTTGCAATTCTGAAATTCTCCTAGGCGAGGTTATAGCCACCAAGAATATGGTCTTCTTTGATAAGAATTTGAGATCTACTTTGGCAGAAAGTTGAAAAGGAGAGTGAACTAGAGCTTGTGAGAATAGTGAGATCCCACGGAGGAGTGGGTTCTTTAAATGGAGGTCTAAGCAAGAAGGTAACTGAGAAAGGCCTTACACAAGATGGAGAAACCTTCTAGAATGCCTGTTCATTTTGATGTGATTTAATGTGATAGTATGCATCTTGAAGATCTACTGAGCACATCCAGTCATCCTTTTGAAGGAGAACTAGAATGGACTGTACTGCAACCATCTGGAATTTCAAGTTCTTTACAGACTTGTTTAGGAAGGTTAGATCCAGGATTGGTCTCAGGTCCCCTGTCTTTTTTGGCACTAAAAAGAGAAGCCAAAGATGAAGAACTTTCACCTATGTGGTAATTGGATATGGCTGCTAACTGTACCTTGACAGTGGAATAGTTTGCTCCATTCTGAAAAACCGAAGCAAGGAAGTCAAGAACTGCTAGAATGGGGATGGTAAAATGATTCATATGTTTTGGTGAGCCCAAATGGAGAATCATTTCCACTTCCTCTGGTAAATCCTTCTGGTGGGAAGCTTTATGTGAACATACCAAAATTTCTTTAACTGGAGTGGAAAGCCTGCAAAACGTCTACCCATCACTGGAACTGGAGAAACCATGCATTCAATTTGAGGCCTGTCAAATTTGAGTGAGCTTGTCCTGAAGGGTGAGAAAAAAAGTTTGGATCTGGGTCCACTGTCCAGGAAGGACGTATCAGGTGAGACCAAAGAAAGGGGAACCAAACCTGTCGAGACCAGAAGGGTGCAATGAGGATCACTTTGCTCTTCAACCTCTGCTTTCTGGAGAAATTTGATAACAACAGGTAGAGGGGGATAAGCGTAAAGGAGACCAGAGGGCCAAACATGGACTAGAGTGCCTCTTTATGACTGCCCCTGAGGAGGGATCAGGGCAAATAACCTACTGCATTTGTTGTTGGATGGGGATGCAAACAGATCACAGCAAGGTTGATCCCATTTGAGGAAGCACAAGTTTGCCACACACTGGTTTAGAAATCACTTGTGAGGCACCAGAAGGGTTCTGTTGAGCCTGGGTGCTAGGATGTTGGATTTTCCTCGAATGTGCTTTGCTACAAGAAAGCAGTTGAGTTGAAGGAGATCTCCCATTGTCAAACTCTTATTGCTTCTTGACAGAAGGGGTATGATTTGGTTCCCCCCTTGTTGCTGATCTACCAAACTATGGACATGTTTGTCTGTCTGAATTGCAATAGTCCCTAGAGGAAGAATGCTCTGTAAGGCTTGCAATGCTAGAAGCATCACTCATCTCTAGGACACTTATATGCAAACTGATCTCCTGCGTCAACCATGTGCATTGAACAACTCATCCCCAGTAATGCCCCCTACCCTAACTGGGATGCATCTGCGGTCAACATGGCAATGGGAGGAGGAAGAATAAACTGACATCCTTCTTTGATGTCTCTCGAGTGAAGCCACCATGACACTTTGCACACCAGAGATAGCTTGAAGGGATGATTCAGAGGATAGCTGTGTAGGGGACCAATGTACTGCTACATTCCACTGAAGAATCCTCATGTACAGGCGAGCTGTAGGGATCAACATTATGGTGGCAGCCACTGAACCTAGTGCTTTGAGAACTAATTCTGCAGGTGGCAAAGGGATGGCTAGTATCTGCTTGATATGTAATTTCAAGGATAGAATTCTGTTTAAAGGTAAGTGGGCTAGGCAGTTGATTGTGTCTAGAAGTGCTCCTATAAAATCTATCACTTGCACTGGTTGCAGATGTGACTTTTTGGGATTTACAGTGATTGCCAGAGTATTCAGTAGGTGAAGCAGATAATCCCTGGCTTGGAGGAGTAGATGCCTGGTTGATGCAGTCAGGAGTCAGTTGTCTAGGTAAGGAAACACTCTGAATCTGAGCAGTCTCAGGTGAGACACTACTATTGCCGTGCATTTGGTGAATATTCTGGTGGCTAGACCAAAGGGCAGAGCTCTGAATGGACAATGACTGGCTCCCAGCCAAAAGTGGAGAAACCTTCTAGAGCACCTGTTCATTTTGATGTGATAATATGCATCTTGAAGATCTATTGAGCACATCCGGTCATCCTTTTGAAGGAGAACTTGAATGGACTGTACTGCGACCATCTGGAATTTCAAGTTCTTTACGGACTTGTTTAGGAAGGTTAGATCCTGGATTGGTCTCAGGTCCCCTGTCTTTTTTGGCACTAAAAAGAACATTGAGTAGATTCTGGATCCTGTTTGGTCTGATGGGACCTTCTGGATGACTCTTTTCTTTAGCAGCTTTGCAATTTCTTGTGTTGCTGAATGGAACACTGGGGAGATTTTTGTTTGGAATGGAGCTTTGTAAAAGGGAATGTAATATCCTCTGGATATGATCCTTTGCACCCAACAATTATTTGTAATGGCTAGCCAGGTATTTAGGTGCAAGGAAAAGCCCCCCCCCCCTTGACTGCCTCCAGAGAGGGACAGTCAGGCCACTGCTCAGGAGTGCTGAAAGGATCTGTCTGAGAAGGAATCTCGAGATCCTTGGTTCTGCAGACCTCCTCTGCCACATGAGCAGTGTCTACCACAATGGTTATTTCCCCCTCTGCCTCTAGGGGAAAACTCTCCCTGTGAATCCTGGAAAAGCTCTTGTGACTTCTTAAACTGCAGTTTCTTACCTCCACGTTGGTTCCTGGAAAATGGTCTTTGTGGGATAGAGAATTTGATTCCAAAGGCAGACAAGACTTTCCTGTCTTTTTCACATTGAGAGAGGGTCTCTTTTATGGTTGGACCAAAGAGTGATGATCCATCAAAAGGAGCTTTGATGAATGATGTCTTGAAAGTTCCACAAAGTCACACCCAGGCATGTCTCCTTATGGCAATGCCTGAACCGGCAGCCATTGAGGAACCTTCAGTAGCAGTGTATGAGATTAACCTCATGGACGAGTTACAGATGGATTGTAGGGTGGTTATTCTCGAGGAAAAGGTTTTCTGTTCCTCTTGAGACATGGACTCCAGGGCAATGTCGGAGAGTTCCTTTAGTAGGTCCCTCTGCAACCTGGTAAAGTGGGCCAAATAATTCAGAGATCGCACTGCAAAGGTCGCTAATGTTTACACACGCTTCCTGAATCTGTCCAATGCCCTAGACTCCCTACTAAGTGGATGGACAGCAAAGCTCTGTTCAGCTATCTCCTTCTTAGCAGCTGCCACAGCAACCATGGTATCTGTGGGGGTACCTTTTGTCCAGTGTTGCTTATCGGAATGAGCACAGAGGATTTTTGGATTTTTTGGTATGGAGTCCACAGTGCCTGGCTCATTCCATGCCCTGCAGAAGACAAGATCTATAAGGTCATCTGCAGGAGGGGGTTACCAAAGATGTAGAAGGGCCAGACCTGAAGGCTTCCAAGAACACAGACTCTTCTGAGGAAGGGCTTTGGGTAGACCAAACACCTCTTTGGCATAGAATTTCAAGGATGTCTCCAAATGAGACATCATCAGGTGGAGATCTTGGGGACTCTTCCCCTTCATCAGAGACCATGCATGTCTTCTGTTACAGATTCCTGATGGGACTCTAGATGCCTCCTTTTACACAGTCTCTTTTAAGAGACATCCTTGGTGGGATGTTCTGTGGAGGAGTCAGAAGAGAGGGGGAGCTCTGCAGTGAGAGATACTTGGAAGCTGTTAGGGTGTGGCTGTTCCTGAGGTGGAGGATGAGCAGGCTCAGGCGCAGAAGTCAGAATAGGGGCAGGATCAGAAGGAAGTAGGGTCTTAGTAACTCCTGGCTGGGAAAACACCCTCTCCACCACTGTGAATGTAGAAGGACCTGGAGATGGCCTAGCCAGTCCCTCCGTAGCCATAGCTCTCGGGGCAGACAGCCCAGGACACTCGTGGATCCCATGTCCTGAAGGGGGAGCTGGAGCCGAGCTGTCCAGCACTGAGGTTCCGAGGGAAAGCAACTGCTCCAAACACTTCAAAACAGAGGACTTCCTCAGACTTGACGTTGACACTTCAGATCCGAGATCCGTAGTGCTCCAAGGTTGGAGCCGATCGGATCACAGACATCATCAGAGCCAAGAAAGGAAGAGCCACTGGATCTGATGCATCGACTCTGGTAACCTCCGGATCTGAGTGCTCTGAAGAAGGAGGTCAAATCGCAGAAGGAGTTATCAATGGTACAAAGGCAGGATGGTGGCTCACAGATCCAGTGAGGGATGAAGCAGGCAAAATACCCATCTGTATCTGCGTCCTGAGGAATCTCATCATCCTGTCCACCTCCGCTTTAGAAAGACTCCAGGAAGGTCTAATGGAATATGAAGTGGAGTGAGGGGTCTGGAAGGTTTTTGTGGGGTCCTCTGAAGAAAGGGAGACCTTAAGGTTGGAGACATGACTTTCAAGGAGGAACTAGAAGTCCGGCATCACAGAGGATTCAGTAATGTCTGTGTCGGATCCAAAGGCTTTGTATCTTACAATTTCAAGGTCTAAGTAGGTGGCTTAGTCATTGCCCTTTTCACAGATGGGGAGGAGAGCATTTTCTGTGCTCCCTAAGCTTCTTTTGCTTCTTAGTGGGGGGTTTGAGCCCCTGATTCCTTTGAAGATCTAGCTGTAGAGGAAGTAGTCTGAGGGAAAAGGCCCTTCAAAATTACTTTGTTGCAACGGTCAGTAATAGCTCGGACATTGAAACCCGCACATATGTTGCAATCTATATCTAAGTGATGAGATCTAGACAGTATATGCACTCCCTGTGGGCAACAGACTGTGGGATCTTGTGCTTACAGACAGTGAATTTTTTGAACCCAGCTTTTCAGATTTCTCAGCCACAAGTCAAAATAACAGAAATTACAAGTATTACCTAAATTTTTTTTTTTTTTTTTTTTTTGTTAAGGAGGAAAGGAGAGGAAAAGAAAAAAGCTACCAACAATGGTGGGAAGAATTATACCAGCTGGTATATAAAACTTTTATAAAGGATGGAGAAACCCCAAAAAAAAACAAAGTTGTTTAGAGGGTAAGGAAGGGTGATAGAAATACATTAAGAACAAAAAATATGAAGCTTAAGTTGTAAATACACTCACAACCCACAAGGTGTTACGAGAGAAGGAAATCCCAACTTGCTTAAAGCATGGCAAACGAGATCTGGGGTAATCTGGAGTCGAGGGGTATTAAGGGTAAGGGAGGAGCTCGAGAGTCAGATCCTAAGCTATAGAAGTGGCCGAGTCAGACCTGAGGTTCAGATCTAAGCTCCAGACATTGAGGACCATATGAACATGACAGCATGAGATAAAAGGTTAGATGGCATTCCTAAGCAATGAAAGGAGTTCAGGGGAAGAGCATGGCAAAAGTTGCAAGTTGCTATCACAGGAGAAGCAGAGGTGGTAAAAAAGTGATAACGGTACAAGCAGTTTGCATATGGTGGCAGGCAGCTGGTTTTGGTATCTAAAGGAAAAGGGGAAAGAACATGGCAAATTATGTAAAACAGGGAACTATTATGCTATAAAATAAGGAAGAACACCAAATAAGTCAGCTATGAGGCTAAATGAAGTGAATGGAATAAATAGGGAAATTTAATACCTGAACACTGTACATAATGACAAACACTTGCAGATAAGAAGATAACAAAGAGAAGAGGATCAGAACACCGAAAGGTAACGGAAGAGTAGCAGTGGGATACAACCATCTGCTGAAGACAAACTGTGTAATCTGAGCATCCAGAGCAAATCAAAGTTATGCATTTACAACGAGGTTAAAGCAGCATGAACAGGCCATTCCTCATCATAGGACTACTAAAGCCATAAGCCTTTAGTTAGTTTGGCACCAGAAACCTTCCTGGCCTATCCCCTTCCAATTTTACCCATAATGCTGTGCCAGCAAGCTTTACCTCCACTTCTCTTATGTCACACAAAGACATGAAACAAATACAGCATAACCAATATTCCTCTAGACACCGTGTACACTGACATGGGAGAAAGACGATGGATATTTTGACAAGGATGGTCATAAACATTTAACAATATGGAAAGTACCTAACATTCATAAGGGAGATAATGAGGTCTCTCCTTGTCAACCAATAGGAGAGAGTCTCTATTTTACACTCCTGGGTAGTTATCCTGGCAACATAACTAAATTGTGGCTATGAATGTAAACTCAGTTGCACATCCACCTTTTAATGTCTTTTGAATGTATTCAATGAAGTCCATGGAGCTGCAGCACAAACACCATCGAAGGAAGTCTTCCTGAAAAAGGCTCAAGAGTTAGCCATTGCTCTGTTTGAGTGAGCTTTAGGCATAGGATACAAGGTTTGGTGTATTTTTGGTAACAGAACTTAACGTAGTCAGCCAATCACCTGGATAATGTAATTTTTAGACACTGCAGCCCAATTTTTTTATGATAGATGTGCTGCTGTCCAAGGAAATCTGAATTGCCTGTGGTCATCCATACAAAGAAACACGTATTAATCTCCGTTAGAATAACTGGAAAGAAAACATACAGGTTAACAGACAATGATTCATCTTGGTGGCTGTCACAGGAATAAATGACAGACTAGCTCATAATGACACTCCCTCATTTGGGAACACTAAGTATGGCAGTTTGATACACATAGCCTTTAGTTCTGAAACACTTCTAATGGAAGTACTTGCTATCAAAAAGAGAGTTTTTCAGGACAGAAAGCTTACATGTAGAGTCAAAGCAGGTTCAAACAGAAAAAGTCAACATTTTTAAAACAAACTACAAGTCCCAATGAGGCTTATGATCCTCTATGAAGTACTGCACACATTCAAGAAAGCCAGTAAAAATGAGTCAGAACCTTAAAGAAAGTTCAGAATTGCTGCTAAGAACATAGGCTTGATATTATAGTAAGACGACTAGCCATGCACACTTTTAAGTAAACACAGTTAGTTATGAGTATTTAATAGTACCTACCTCCCAAATCAAGCAGGTCATTAAGTGACAACCCTGGTGTAAATTTGTGTCTACACATTCAATCTTCAAGGCTCGAGTTAAAAGCAGACAATGTAGTACTCTGCTTGACCTTATTCCACAATCTAGGAATACATTGAGTTTGGTAGCTATCTATCCAGAGACTCTTGTTTATTTACTGGAGTAAATTTAGGGTCTTAGCATGGGTGCTTGTAGAACCACTAGTTTTGCAAAGAAGCATGAGGTCAAATAGGACTGGCTGTTTGATGGCTTGGAAAGGAGACACTGGTCACCTTGAAACTGTCAGTAGGCTAACGAGTATAAGAATAGTTGTGCTCATTTTTTGGATAGATGAAGGATTTAAGGCCTTTAACTTTCTGGTTAAAAAGTGTTGGGGTCTTTCCACTTGAGTAATATGCATGGATTTGTATATACCAAAGAGGGTACTGTATTCAATGATGGGTTGGATTATGGAGGAGTATACTGGTAACATAATTTGCATGAATCTTGGAGATATTCCCTCTTAAAGTAACTGGGACAGACAGAAGGATTTCCTGACAATCATGGAAGCATCATGATCAAATGAGAGAGAGAGAGAGAGAGAGAGTGCAAAAATGAGAACGCAGTCCATGTAAGTATCTTATGACTACACCTGTTTAAAAATGAGTACAACTTATAACATATGAGGTGGGAACAGCTTTTTATTGAATGCTAATATGCTGCTCTTTTTTGAATTTAACTAGAAACCATTTTTGGTACACCAGGTATGTGCATATTCCAGCTCCTTTTGGAGCAGTTAAGTATCAGTGGATGAGTGAATAACAGCGTGCAGACTGCAGTCATCAGCAAATTTGAGTCATCACATTTCAGGGATACTGACTTGGATGCTTGTACAATAAATGCCAAACAGGAGAAGGCTCAGCAGTGACCCCTGTGGTACCCACTAGTTACACTTTTATGTTCAGAGAGGGTACCATCAACTTTCACTACTTGGGATCTGTTGGATAGCCAGTATGCAATCCAATGGACAATGTAGGTGTTTAAGTTTATATAACTTTTCAAGTATACCATCATGAAGAATAGTGTCGAAAGCCTTGACCAGGTCAAGCAGTGTTTCTACAGAATGACCACTGTTCATAGCTTCTAACCTTTTCAAAGTAGTTTACTAGACTCAGGACACAGGACCTGCTCTTTCCAAAAATAAACTGAGTGGGGTTACTGGATGCAATAATGTGGGTTGGTGGGGGAAAATTATCAGTAAATATGTCTGATAACAAAACCTTGGGGCTAGAATATGTGACATTAATATAGAACTCAGTTCATTCCTTAATTTCCTGACATTACTGAGTAAACAGTTTGTAGTTTCCTTTAGCATCAGTAAGGGACCTCAAGTTCATACTTTGCTTTACATTTTCTAATAGTGCTACTATGTACTTTGCTGTCATGTTTCACTGTGAGCTTCAGGCACGAAGATCAGGATTTCTCAAATGTCTTTATCTTCCTTCTTTAGTTATACAGTTTATTAATACAGGTGCTTTACCAGAGAGGTTTATTCTGGAATTTACCATTATATTTAAGGCAAATGGATACAGACTTTTCTATGCGGCTGTTTAGATGCAGGTAAAAAAATGGAAGTGAATGTGAAAGCCCTCTCAGGTGGGTCCATTTGTGAGTGATTGTTGAAATTCTGCATAGGTCTTCTACAAGTTGAAGAAGAATTTACCCTGAAATAAATCCATAAAAATAGTTTCAATTGGTGGTGAGGTGGTAGTATAAGCCTGGCACAGATGGTAAATGATTTGTGCTCGGGTTTAACCAGGGATAATGAGCTGCGTAGTGGAGTACAGGTGGTAGGTAAGTCGGTAAGGACTATGCCAAGGATGTTACAGCCTCTAACTCTAAACTCGCTAATATCAGTGCACTGGAGCAAATTGTAAAAGTCTAAAGAACACCAAACATACCCCTTTTAAATGTATAACTGTTGCAGTCAATGCTTGGGCAATTAAAATCCCATAGCAAGAAGGTACATGACTTGATATTTAACCTCTCCATTGTACTCAAGTAACTTCTAGGACCCTTGTGGGACACTAATGGGGATCTGTAGCTAGCAATATGGAAATAGTTGGATTTCTCGAGGATGATGTGGATCTACAGGAGCTCCACGTTAGGGTCACGGGTAATCTGATTGGAGCTGATGTTTTTTCTGACAAATACAGACAGGACTGATGGTATGACAAGCACTAAGCCATGGTAGAGAGAGAGACTGTTGCCACTGCACTGAGACCATGTCTAAGTAACTACAGAGATATGAATGTGTTGGAGTGGCAAGTTCTGGAATCTTTCTGACACAAGACGCACCTTAATAGTGTCAAAGATTTGTGAAAAGTAACCTAAAATTAACTGCAGCACTGAAAGGGTCCAAACCACAGGAATCCATTCATAATGAAAGAAATGTACTCATTTACTTCTACTGTTTTTTTTAAGTACTGTGTCCCTGGACAGAACCAAAGATTTGTAATACATTACCAGTGTAAGAAAGATCCCTGACTTAAATCAAATGAGAATAATGGTGCAGTTAGATGGGGGAGAGGTGGTCAAGGAGAGTTGTGCCATATGGGTGGGTCAGGGCGGATCTAAAGACATAGAGAAGATAAGACCATAGCATGGGGAACCAAACTTGTCAAAGCCATTACGGGGTTTCGAGAAAGACCTTAGACCTGCCTAGCCTGGCTTCCTGAATGAAACTCAGAATAAGAGAAAACAGGGAAAATGCATGAAGGAATCCTGGGTGCAATTTTTAGACAAAAGCAACCCTGAGGTGTTCTCTTGGATGACAGGAAAAAGAAAAGAAACTGCTGCATTTGGTGTTAACTGTGGATAATGCAAAAAGGTCACAACAGGGCTTTACCCAAGTGACAAGAACATCTTCTGCATCCCAGACTGGTTGATGGACCACATGTGTGGCATCAGTAAACACTGCATGAGCCAGTCTGCAAGGGCAATGCCCCTCACAGGAATGCAGCTGGTTAAGACAAAGGAATGTGTGGGCATACCTAATTTCTATACTCTCATCTCTTCTGGACAAAATGGATAGGAGTGATTTTTTTTCCCCGCTTATGTACAAATCCAGTGCCATGTTTCCACAGTGGATGGCAGCAGCAATTTGAGGAAGGGAGTCCAGAAAAGCTTGCAGTGTTAGAAGAACGCTCATCTCTAAAATGTTAATGTGCAAGTTGGCCTCTCTGTGTGACACCATACTCTTTGGTCTACCTACTATTGACAAGATTGCCACACCAAAGCTGTGCAAGAGAGCATGGCAACCTCAGCAATACACGCATTTGGCACCCCCCCCCCATTCTATCTTCAAGTCATCACTTGATGTCATCCTGCAAAGTTGTTAATTTTTTTAAGGTAGCAAAGAATTACTAATGCAGCAATCTAATAACTAATTGCTACATTTAAACAGAAGAAAATGTTGACAAGTTTACAAACTTTTTATAAATGATTGTTTCACAGCATGTACTGTCAAACTTTTTTTTAACGTAGCATAACCTAAACGACACCCTCTGCAAACTAACACAGAGGGCAGGCACCTCTCAGTATTCAAATGGCTCTACGGCTCTCCCTATGGCAGAGGCATCTGTGGTGGAGTCACCTCTGTGGGAGACAAGAAACAGACTAGCCAGAGTCAGGTTTGGCATGCGAGTCCACCATTTTAAGTGAGCTTTGCAAGTTTTGGATAGCTTTATAAGCTCCACCACGTGATCTGTTGACTAAGACAACTGAACTTTAACCTCCATTTCAGAACTCTCACATGAAATCTGGCTTACAGAACCATTTGAACAGCTGCTGCTAAAGCTTCTAATGTTTTCAAGAACTGTGGAGCAAGGACTGCATGAGTACAGATTATCTTAATCATCACGCTCTTTAAAGAGTGGATCCTATCTGGGGGAAGACATGCCCAGGAGGATAAAATATCCAAGCATGCACCTGCTCAATAAGCAAAAATGAGAGGACTTTCTCTGTGATTTTATGGTGTCTACTGGGTTGCAGACACTCAAAAGAAACTCCCTTACAGAAATCAGACTGTTCTGTGTGGAAGCAGCTAGAAGCCAGTCATCCAGATAAAGAAATGCTTTCACCTTTAAAGCCTTCTGCTCACACCAACTACAGACATTTTATTTGGTGAACATTTTGGGGTTAAGACCAAATGTAAGGGCCAAGAAGTAATAATAGCTGGCTTCCACCTAAAAGTGTAGAAAATTCCTGGACTCTCTGGTGATCATTATGTGAAGCTAAGCATCCTGGAGTTCTAAAGAACAAACCAAGTCTCATTTAGACAGACCAGGCATCATGACCACACAAAAGAATTCTGGAGATAAATGTATTTTGTTCAATCACAGTACTGGTCTGAGTTCTTTCTGTCTTTCTCGTAACTAAAAATAACCTTGGGTAAAAAAAAAATGGAACCTCTCTTGTCAAGCGGGACCTTCAGGCTGGTTTGTTTTTATATGAATTTTAACACCACATTTACTGCCACACACTTTTAATGGGGCATGGTGCTTGGAAGGATTTAGCCCCAGTTATCCATGTTTTCCAGACAAGTTCTTACTGAAAGGCCAAAAACGTGCAGATCAGTAGAAAGAGAAAGATTCAAAAAGGTTGCCTTGATATCCATAGTGAAGTTTATAAGACACAACGAGGCATGACAACTAACGGCAGTTCTGGTGCCCACTGTTCTCCCTGCACTATGCACAGAATTATGAAAAGAATCATGGTGAGGTTTCACAACAGATCCATGGTTGCCATGCAAAACTGCAATCCATTCAGTGACTGGCTCATTTTGTTAGCCAGTTCTTGCTGGACAGAAGAATGAACACTGAGGTAAATTCATTTCCAAAACCTGCCCACTGCACTAGATTCATTATCTGGAGGATGAATAGCATGGGCTGCCATAAAAAGACAATGGAATTTGGCTTTGGGATCTGTGTCCAGCAAGTCCATTCTTTTTTGAAGGCCAGAGGACACTGTTTGGCCTACTTTGGGTAGGTGAAACAATATCATGTTTA
>NC_056725.1:1284352150-1284389650 GCF_019279795.1 Protopterus annectens
TTTAAATACATTAAAATTGATCGGACTAAAGCATAGGATTTTATTAAAGGTTTTAAACTGACACATTCATTTAGCCCTTTCCTTTTATCAGACTGTATCAAAATCCATTTTATGGATTGTTTTATTATTTTTTTTCCTCCAACATTAATCAATTCAAAAAGCAACAAAAACTCTTCCTCCTTAACTCATGGATCTGTCCATGTCTGGAACCTACCTAAAGCCTTCCATCCTTTCCCAACCTTGCCTCTCATTCTCTGTACATGACTTTCTCTCCACCCAACCACTTTCAGTTCTCTCTTCCCTTAATCTCCATTCTCCGGTATATTACCTTTACTTAGTAATGTCACATCTTATCTTCTCCTGAATCTACATATAATGCAATTTGCTGTTTCATATTTCTATGCTACAGTAGTACTGAATCTCTTAGTGAGCTTCCGCCTACATCAATTTCTATCCTCAGTTTACCTACACTCAATTATAAATATGGACTGTACACAGTCAAAGATGCTTCTCAGTTGTAAAAAGATGCTGTACTCCTCAGTGACGTTACTTTCTGTAAATGGTAAACCCTAAAACTGTACTGTATATGCAAAACTATTTTTCTTTTTCTCTTTTTTCACTACAACTACTATATACTGACTCAGACTATATGCTTGTATTGTAATTGTTGAATATAAGTATGTAAATACCATGGAGCTTTTCTGCTCAGGTCTCCAATGAAAATTGGCTTCTGGCTCAGCTGGACTAACCCGGTTAACAAATGTCAAATAAATAAATAAATACTTCAAGACATTCAGTCCTAGTTCTTATATTTCCACCTCTATTTCCTACATTAAAAAGTTTCAATACCAGAAACTTAAAGGTATGACCTATACCAACATCTAAAATATGCCTTGAAAGGTATTTCTAATGTCACCATTGCTGATGGCATTATAGTCTTCACGCGCAAGTTCCTTTAATGTCTGGTTGGTCTTTCCAACGTAGTAACATTCACATAAATCACAAACAGCCAGGTAAACAATGACATTTATAGCAAAGCATAAAAATCAAACCTACAAACTTCCTTAGTTTCAGAATGTACATACGTCTCACCTGTTTTAATATATTCACACATACTATGTGATCTACAAGAGTACATGCCTTTCCTAGAATAAGAATAAATATACATCTTGGTAAAGGACTTGTAGAAAGCAACTTCTTTAAGGAACTAGTCTTTTAGCAAAAACTTGGAACAGCACCAAGAAATTCCAAAAATACAAGTTATACTGGTCTGTAATTATCTGCAAGTTAACATTAGTACACTTTAGAATCGGTACCACTGTAGCCTTTTTCCATATTCCAAGCACATACCCTGACTTCAAGATGTTCTGAAATAAATATGTTAACAGGGGCTAATCTGTCTGCTGTATTACTTATAAAGTACCCATTCACCCCTCTGATCCAGCTGCTGAACTAGACTTAATACTCCTTACTATTTCACAGAACACCATCCTCTAACATTACTAGACAGTCTTCATTACTACTGTTAATAAAATATCATTCAAAATACTCATAACTAAATTATTGGTAAAAAATGAATACATATATATTTGGCAAATTCCTGCTATGTGTAATATTGATTCCATTCATACTAATAACATCATCTTTGCCATACTGCCTGAATGGTTTGAACAGTGTCTTGCAGTTACTACTAGCGTGTTCAGCAATTTTAACTTCGTAGCTTCTTTTAGAGTGAAGTACCTAAAGCTTAAAATATTTTTCTTACCTTATTGACTCTTATTCATTTCAACACTTTCAATAAAAACTTATTTTTATTCCTTATTTAATTTTCCTATCCACCACAGAAGGTACTTCTCTGAGTATTACTCCTAGTCACTGACACGTCTATCAAATCAGTTTCTTTTTTTTTTTTTATAGAACCCCCCCAACACTACTCAACTTCTCTTCTACTCTACTAAATCAGAGCTAACAGCTTTAAAATCAGATTTATAATATTTCTTATGAAGATTAACCTCCGAGTGATGTTTATCTGACATATTGTGGTTTCCCATATAATACATACCTGACACGAAGTACTTCATTCCATGTCAATTATAAAATGACAATCTCCAATAAAACCTTTGCTTATGGTGCTAGTTCGAGTATCTACCGACTTTGCTGAGGGATCCTTAAAGCCTTGAACATTAACATGTGCTTTCAGACATCTGCTCATCCTGTTACTATAAGAAAAAAATAAGCTGAGCCAGGCCAAGGCTTTGTCAAAGAGAGATCCTGCCTATTAAATCTAGTTATCTTCTTTGAGAAGGTCACACAGGCTGTAGTCAATGGTCATGCTGTAAATACAGCATATCCTGACCCAGCCAAAGCATTTGCACCATATCCACGTGGGTTAAGTACACTAAATGATCCTTATGATACACATCCAATATCATATATGATATAGATCCTTGTGCGGTATGGTGGATAGCAAACTGACTAAAAGACAGAACCACTACAGCTGGTGGAGGAAGTGCCCTATCTGAACGTATGAAAGGAACCAGCAGATTCCCCCACAGCTCTGTACTGGGGCACCTTCTTTTCAGCATTTACTTCTTTGACCACCAATTTGTGAACCAAGACCTCTAAGCAAGATTGCACATGACTGCAAATAATGTGTTATTGTCAAACCTAGTATGACACCTGTGCCCTTCAAAAAGAACTTGCTTTATTTAAAACCTGGTGCAGTGAAACTGAGCTCAAATTAAAAGCAAATAAGCGTATTATTTCATTTGGCAAACGGCCCTTACCCTATCCAACATATATTAAAGGCAATATTACACTACTTAATGAAAATGTAGTCAGAGATCTAGGTTAACAGTTCCCTTTACTTCAACTGCCATATGACATCTGCAGTTAGAAAATCCTTCTACTTCGCACAAGTAATAGACAGGGGTATATCATCCAGATCTAAAAATGCCAATGTTCCCTTATACCCAGCACTAATTAGACCAACTGCAGAATACAATACCCACCCACCCCAGGATGCACCTCAATATATCAAATAACTAGAGAAGTCACAGTGGTACTTAATATTAGTGATAATCTGTGTTGTCTGCAATGCGAGGAAAAAAAGACATAGTAGTCCGTTAAAAGAAGACAAAAGTAGCACTGACCATTGAAATAGATACACCTGGTGATTACAGTGTCTTATGTACAGAGAGACACAAAGTCACAAAATATCAGGATTTGCAGACAGAAATGAGGACAATGTAGAAGAAGGATACCTAGACAGTTCCAATAGTAGTAGGAGCAATGGGTCTCATAAAATAGAATTTACAGTCTTGTTTAGATATGCTACATGTAACTCCATATAAATGACAGACGGAGCCAGTTCTGGACACACTGCAGGTGCAGCAAACGGCACTTTTGGCTAACATCAAAGAGTGAAATAATACCAGCCTCATGAGCTTTGATCATACTTTGACTTCGGAATGGGGTCCATTCCCATTATGGTATTAGAAACCCAAAAGACTTGGAGAAATTAAAAAGTGAGTTACCTAACTAAAATGATTTCAGGCTTAAAGACCCTGTGCTCCTAAGAGACTTTTAAATCTATACCCCTTTACTCACTATAATATAGGCTCTTGAGGAGTGATCTGTGCCTCGCCTACCATACAGACTCCACCTTGCACGCAAGCTCTTTCTGGCTCCACAAGTCTAATAGCTTCTCAAAAACTAGAGCCAGGACCATAATCATCACTAGCAAATAAACAGAATGCGACAGTAAAGACAGATTCATTATTTATTGCTTCTTCTGTCTTTGGAATAAGCTGCTCCTAAACATTGAGGAGTGAAGCACATTATCTTCCAAACAGAACCTGGAAAACTGTATTCACACTCTCAAATTTAACCTGGGACTAACTGGCTTAACCCTCCTTGAGAAAGGGAGCATAGAGAAAGGGCAGGTATTGGCAAGGAGTTGATGACCAAGAGATTAAATTATCTTGAAACTCCAAAGAATCTTATAAAAATGAACCCAAATTAGAATCAAATATGTATACGTATGCCACTTTAACCTGTGTTAATTCCACTCTGAGGCAAATCCTTTATAATATACAGTTGTGCTAAGTAATTTGAAAAACATAATTATTTCTAAGGAATGGCAAGTTTTCTAAAGTTTATATTTGGTTATATGCCATTCTGTTATTCTGCAAGCCCTATGATATAGCAAGTGGCCATTTGCGTAACTTGCTCCTTGAGGCATTATCACTAGGCTTTTTTTTTTGCATTTCTCTTATTACTCCGAAGTGGGAGTCACATGACCAAAAGCATAATGACTTTTCCTACAGTACCCTGGCCAAGTGACAGTTACACAATACGGCACACTTCTTCGTTAAATGGAGACAAAAGCCATTAACCACTTGCTGTACCAGTTACATTTTTGAAGACATTTGGCAGTGTGCATCTATACCTCATGTGGAGCTAGTTTCCAGAACTTTATACAGAACTCACACGACGCACATTCAGATATGTGCAAATTGTACAGTTGTGCAAACATAACAGTAAATGTTAAAAATTCCTCACTGCTGCAGCAGTCTTTCGGCTTTATGGGTTGTTTCTCTGTCCAGGAAACAAAAAAAAAAAAAACACACAGCTTCACAAAGCTATGCTCCGTCCCATACCTTCATTCTGACTGCTGAATGGCTAGTAGCCCCAAGGAGGACAATTGAGAATCAGCAGTCAGAGTGAAGATTTCTTCAGGGTTTTCTTGCCCATAGAGAGAGAGAGAGAGAGAGAGAGAGACAGAGAGAGAGAGAGAGCTATGCAAGGAGGGAAGGGGGAGGAGCCTACCAATCCTGAACCAAAAAAACAATAACAACAAAGGAACAAAGTAGAAACCCAAAGAACCCTACTTTATATAACTATTTCAACTATATACAAGAGTAAGTGGATGGAGGGTGGATGCAGCTACTGCAGCAGTGAAAAATGTGAACATCTACTATTATGGGATAGTGCAATTTACACAGATGTACTATGTTTATTACTCCCACTGCTGCAGTAGCCTTTAAGCTACCTGGGTTGACTACCAAAGCCTATCCAACCTGGGATTTGAAAGGATGGGGATCCAGGGGACCCTGGAGAACATCCCTCACAAAGCTCACCTTGGACCTTGAAAAGGAATTCAGTTTGTAATGCTTTGTAAAGTATGTATGGAGGACCATGCAGCTGCCTCCAGAATGCTTCTAAAAGTCACCCATCTGCAGTGTGCCACTGAAGAAAACAAGACTCTAGTATAATGTGCTTTGACACTGGCTGGAACTGATTTGCCATGGTGGGAATAACAAAAAGCAATAGCTCAGGACAACCACTTGGAAATCATTACTTTGACACAGGATGTAATTTTGTTTTGTCCCTTGATAAGAAATGAAGTGCTAATGTGCTTTTCTACATGACTAGTCCTGTCACAATTGCATTTGAATTGTGTATGCAGAATAATTTTTCCCTGTTTTATAGATTCTGGGTAGAAAACTGGGAGACTGATGGCTTGATTCAAAGTAAACTCTGAAACCACTTAATGGCATAAAAGAGGGGTTTGTTCTTGATGTTACTATCTCAGTGGAATATGAGGTAGGCTTCAATCACCAAGACATTCCTGCAGATGTCAGAGCAATGAGGAGTACAGTTTTCCAAGTCAGGAAACTTAAATCAACCTGACGAGCAGGTTCAAAAAATGACACAGTCAACTTTTACAGCAAAAAGTCGAGATCGCAAGGAGGAGCAAGCAGTTTAGAAGGATGTCTCGGGTGTAAAACTCTTTTTAGAAACTGTTTTGCCACAAATGTAAATGAAAGGGGAGATCCATGGACAGATATGCTGATACATTGGCAAAATGGACCCTTAGAGAGGAATGAGAGAGGCCAGGGGAAAGTTACTTACACATATATCTAAGCACCAACAGTACTAAATTTCTGATGGGCCCCTGGTCATTGGTTAGGCACTAATTGAAAACTGCTTCAGCTTACATGTAGAGGATTTTCTACAAGCAGGTCTTCTTGTCTCCTTTGGTACATAGCTGCACATCTTTATAAAATAAGTGCCTAAAAGGTATTAGAAATGAATCACCCAGGTAGACAGATGAAGTCAATTGAGACTGGACTGTACCAAACATCCTGTCTTGTGTGAGTAAAGCCGGTCTGTGTGGAAGCTTGAGTTAATTGCCCCTTGACAAAGAAATGGTTGCAAACACTCTCCGTGAAATGTTGCCAGCCTTTAGTATCCACACAGTACACCAACTAGACAAGACGAACAAACTAATTTTGTCAATTTTTATTATAAACCAGTTATTAAGCACTTATGTCCTGAATGGACTTTATCAGAATCAACTTGACTTCCCCCCAAACAATAAACAAGTTAACAGGTTTATTATAATGAGGTCTCTTAATACCTGGTTTATAATAAAAATTGACGAAAATAAAAGTTATGTACTCACCATACCTATGCATCTGTGTTGTCCATTTTCATTCTTCCTCAACTCATGGGTTCAAATCTGATCCTCGGATCCAACTTGGCCACTTTCTTTAGATTCTAGTATCTGACTATCGAGCTCCTCCCTTACCATAATGCCCATGACTGCTGTGTTACTTCAGATCGAATTTGCTGCTATTATACAATATCACAACAAAGTATCTCAATACTGATATGACAAAAACGTCATAGCTGAAAGACCAGGAGCTCAAACAGGAACTATGGTTCCTAACAACAATTCCATTAGGACTTTCTGAAAGACATGGACAGGGGGATGGTGGGAGGGTAGCTGAGGAATAATGAAAATGGGCAACAGATGCATAGTTATGGTGAGTACATAACTTTTACAATTGATGTTGTCATTTTCACTCATTCCTCAATGCAATGGACAAAGTCCTCAGCTGTGGTAACCTTGGGTGGCCCTCATGGAAGGATATTCCGGATAACCACAGAACTGAATGCAGCTCTTTTTCTGCAAATGATGTCCAATTTGTAATGAGCAATAAAAGTATAAGCATTAGACCATGTGGCAGCTACACAAATGTCATCAATGGAGGTTCTAGTCTAGCCCAAAAGGCAGCTGATGTGGCCTGTTTCCCTAGTTGAATGTGCTTTTGGTTGTGTTGGCAAAGTTAGGCCTCTCAAGGAATAAATGTAGGAAATACAATCTGTTATCCATTTGGCTAGTGTAGTTTTGGAGACTGGTATTCAATATCTTAGAAAAGGAGACAAACAATGGATTGGTTTTCCTAAATTATTTAGTCCTGTGAAGGTAAAAGGAAGTTGCCTATATACATCTAAGATTAAGGGTATACTCTCTCCTTTACTGTCAAATTTGGGAAAGAAAACTTGTAAATTGATCACCTGACTAATATCTGTTTCAGAGTCAACTTTTGGTAGAAAGGAAGGATTAGTGTGTAAAGTAACTATCTTTGTGAAAAATCAAATACGGTGGTTTCAAAGAGAGTGCTTGGAGTTTAGAAACTCATCTTGCTGAAGTTATTGCCACCAGAAAGACTATTTTCCAAGACAGAAACTTAAGGTCTACTTTAGCTGAAGGTTCAAAATGTGAATGCACCAAAGTCTGTAACACCAAAGTCAGGTCCGAAGGGGGAATGGGGTCCCTAATTGGGGGTCTAAGTAAAAAGGTACCTTTAACAAAGGCCTCACATAACTTAGATGAAGCAAGGAGAAGCATTAATCTCCAATGAGGTAGTTGGAAATGGCTGCTAACTGTACTCTGATGGTGGAGAAACTTGCCCTGGCTTTGAAAGATGGAGGCAAGAAAATCTAAAACAGCAGGGAGTGGAACAGTGAAAGGATCCAACTCTCTCTGAGGAGCCCAAAAAGAAAACCTCTTCCATTTACTCATATAAATCTTTCTAGCTGAAGGTTTGTGATATGAAAAAAGAATCTGGCAAAGTGGGGAGGAAAGCCTGGAATGTCTTGCCATCACTGGAACTGGAGAAACCAAGCGGCCAACATGAAGCTTGCAATGTCCAGATGAAACATCCCTGATGGGTGTGACAAGAGGTTTGGACTGGGATCCAGTATACACAGAGAACATATTAGATGAGACTATAGGAAGGGAAACCACACTTGTTGAGGCCAGAAGGGGGCAAGGAGGATTAATTTGCTCCACAATCGAAGCACTTTCTGAAGAAACTTGGAGATTAGAGGCAGGGGAGGGTAAGCATAACAGAGACCAGAGGGCCAAACATGAACTACAGCTTTTCTCTTTGAATGTCCCTTAGGGATGGTCCAGACCTAAAGACCTCCAAGAACACCGATTCTTCCTAGGAAAGGGTTTGGTAGGAACAACCACCTTTCAGACGACGGATCTGTAAGCTATCACCTAACTTCTCATTTGGTGATACCGTAGAGATCCTTCATCAGAATCCTCAGGTGGAGTTGTAGGGGACCCTTACTCCATCAAAAATGGTGTCTTCTGTAAGGGTTTCCTGCGGGGAATCAAAGTGCCTCCTCTTGCACAATTTCTTCCAAGGAACTTCTTCAGTGGGGAGTTCTGGAAAGGTGTCAGAAGAAGTGTGGAATTCCCCACTAGGAAATGCCTGGAAGCTCATACTTGTCCTTGCGGTGTAGGATGAGCAGACTTGGACACAGGATCCAAAGAGTGAACATGTACTGGATCTGAACAAGCAAGCGCTGAAACTGCTCTGAGGTGAAAGAAAACTCTCTCCACCACCTCAAAGGCAGAAGGGACCAGAAGAAGCAAAGGGCAATCCAACCAGAGCAAAGACTCTCAACACAGACAATCCAAGGCCCTTCCCAGCTCTCCGCTCTAAGGGAGGAGTTGGTGCCAAGCTGTCCAATGCCAAAGCCCCAAGGGGAAGGGACAGCTTTGAAAACTTTGTAGTCGAAGTCAGCCCCTTAGATCCGACACTGACACTTTAGCTCCAAGAACAATTGTGTTCCAGGGGGATAGGAGCTGATCAGATCAGGGAAATCACCAGAGTGGAAGACAGGATTATCTTTGGATCTGAAAGTTTGACTCCTGGAGATCTTGGATCCAAGGACTCAAACAGCAGGTCAGACCTGGGAAGGCACAACAGACTGTAACAAAAGTGTAAGGCTCAAGGATCTGATAGGAGATGGAGACGGCAAGACCCCTATCTAGATCTGTGTTCTGAGGAATTTTCACATCATCTTATCCACCTCTGCCTCAGAAAGACTTCAACAGGACCTAACAGAGGAAGTTGTCTGGAAAACTTTTTAAGGGTCTCCTGAAGGAAGAGAGACCTCAACCTCAGAGACACTGGCTCTGGGGAAACCCTTAGACTTACAGAGCCAAGGAGACTTAGTAATAGCAGAACCTGGATCCAAACTCGCCAAAATCTTCTGAGGTGGCTTAGAAGGAAGCAATGACTTAGGAGACCATGCAGGGGAGTGTTTTCAGTGCTTCCTGGGCTCCTTGGACTTATGAGAGGGGGTTCAACCCCTGATGAGGAAGTACCAGATGAAGGAGCAGAAGCTGGAAAGAGGCCTTTTAGAACTAGTTTGTTCCTCTTATCACTTATGGCCCTGGTATTAAACGCAGCACAGATGGAGCAGGAGGTGCCCAAGTGACCTGGGCCTAGACAAAATACACACTTCTTGTGGACATCAGAGTTGGGGATCTTATGCCCACAGGAGGTGCACTTAACTATCAAGCTTTTCAGCCACACACAGAAAAGAACACCACCCAGCAGAAAGTCTGGCAAATGAGGAAGAAAACATTTTTTTTTTTTTTTTAAACAAATCTAACAGGAAAGAAATATTTATACCAGCAATGGTACTACTACAAAAAATACTTCAAATTGAGGTAAAGGAAGAAAGAAAGGTTAGCAACAATGGTAACTAAGATTACCAAGAAAAAATGTTTAAATTTGGTACTAGACTAATTAGATAGACGGTGAGGGAGATACTAATAAAGACGACAAAGACAAAAGCAAAAAATATTAATTTTAAACTCATTACACCCACAACAAGCTCGAGAGATTCCAATCCCGACTGATCTGTAGAGAGGCAAATGAGATGTGGGGTAACACAGGGGTCAGGGGCATTATCGGTAAGGGAGAAGCTGGAGAGTCAGATCCTAGAATCTACAGAAAGTGGCCGAGTCACATCAGAAGATCAGATCTGAACCCATGCATTCAGGAAGAATGAAAATGACAACAGATCCAATTTTTTTGTTCATCCTGACTGGTTGGTTTACTGTGTGAATAGTGAAGGCTGTAACATCTTGTGGAGAGTGCTAAGTTGCATGGGTTTGACAATTTTTTTGGATTCCTGGTAATTGCCCATGGACAATATCATAAGAAGGGAGAACCAATGTTGCTTGGGCCAAAAAGGACTCACCACAATGACTCTGGGGAGTCCTTTTGAAAGTAAAAGAATTACCCTGGACATCAGTGGAAAAGGCATAAAGAAACATTCTTGTCCATTTGAATGAAAATGCACCTGTTTTCTAGCCTTACTTGCAAGGAGCACTGGTGCAGAATTTGTTTAGTTGTTTGTTTTGAAAGGAGGCAAACAGGTCTACTTGAGGTGCTCCCCAAAACAGAATCAATTCCTGGAAGACTCGAAATGAAAATTTCAGGAGTTGGCTGACCGGCACTTGCAAACTGTTTCTGCTTCAGGCACCGCATGGCAAGAAAGACTGCTGTAATGACGTCGACTGCGTGTTTTATATACCTGATGACCTGATGTCACGGAAGAAGAGACAGCAACCAACATAGGTCCCAAGACTTTGTTAATCAGGCCGACTTGAGAGCTACTGCAAGCAGATAACCCAAACGTAATGACTGCAACAGTGAAACACGAAGAACATCAATAAAAAGTTAAAAACGATCTGGCTGCACAGAATCCAAGTCACAGATTGTCTGAGGACATTAGGAGAAGTGTTTCCTAACGAAAAGCGCTTTACACTTTGCGACTTGGATTCTGTGCAGCCAGATCGTTTTTAACTTTTTATTGCTTGGCAGTTACCGGAGTGTGCACCAGACTACTGATTGCTGTAAGCTTGTTTTACTCAGCTATTAAACCTTGTTGGACTTTGCAGTGTACGCTCGTCTTGTCTTGTGCCTATTAGTTTTTCGACATCATTTTTAGTAAACATAGCTCTCACATTGTTATACCATGCAAATACATCTTGGGAGGGATTCAAAAAACTATCTATAAAACATATTTTAGCCCATAAAAATAGTAATGGATAAAAGAAACAAAAATATGAAAGCCCGAGAAATTTGGGAACAAACCTTTAACATCATATTAGCATAAAACATCATTTATGCTACATAGTTACAAGGTACAAAGGAACCTAGAAATATATACACGATCACACAGTCAAACTATGGACTTGAAATCCTTATTGTATGTGCTGTTTTTATAACAACGGAACTGAAGGAGTAAGCATCTTTGTATATAGTGTAAATAGATATGTTTTATGACCTGCATGTTACTATACTGAAAACAATGTATAACATTCACAGATGGTCATGCTGTAAGAATGGAAATGACTGTGATTTATACAAATGAAAAAAATGAAAAAAATTATTGAAAAAAACAAAGAAAACACTGAATCTTTCTCATGTGTTACCTGGCTAGAGAAATCATGAGAGTCATACAAGCCATGAACCTTAGGATCCAGAGAAATTCTCTTGCAGAAGTCTGAGACTGAAGAGGCTCAGGAAAGTTTCCAGACAAACATCCACCTTCTCTTGTATTAGAAAGACCTGTTGGACATAAGTATTTAGAAGGCAGCCAAGAAACACAATCCTGTGAGACGGAGTCAAGAAGAATTTTGTAACATTCATCTATAAGGCCAGACTGGTCAGAAGATCATAAATCCAGGTAAATAATTCTTGACATCTGGATAAAGACTCTGCAAAGGTTAAGTGTGTTGTCTAACTAAGGAAATATGCGAAGCACCATTTAGTTTGCAATGAGTTATGACTGGGGATAGACACTTAAAAAAAAATCCTTAGAGCTGTAGATAATCCAAAGGGTAATGCAGAGAAAGTACAGTTGTGTAAAATCTTACCACAGCAGTAGATGTTCTTCTCTTCACTGTTGCAGTTTTCCTTATGTAATGGATCTTCTGTCAAAGATAGCTCAATGTCCGCCAGTATACCAAAGCCTTTAGTATTTACAGGTGCTGTAGATCACATGAATACTCCCCGCACAATAAATAAAGGTGGCGTATGGACACACACACTTAAGAACTGAAAAGCACTAAAAGGAACTGAATGTCCCTAGGGTCCAGAAGGAACAAGTGCATTCATACAGAGAAAATGGAGATGAACTCATGGGCTAGAAGGGCAATGATAGCAGGTTAGAGCACAGGGGACAAAAGGGAGGGAAAGAACACGGCAACATTAAAGAGAAGGACATCAACTGTTATGGTAAGATTTTACACAACTATACTGTACTATGTCCTTCGATATCACCAATGCAATATTTCTTATGCAAGGGAAAGCACAAAAGCTCTAGAGAAAAACTGGGAGGAGGATAGCACTGAACAGTCCTCAAGAAACCCATGCAGGACAGTCCTAGCAAAGCCAGCTCTAGCCTGGAAAAAAATCCACTTAAAATGCTTAGGGAAGGTATGGACAGAAGACCAAGCAGCAGCATCAAGAATGGAACTGGTATCCAACCCTTTGGAAAAAGCCCCAGAGGAAGCAACAGCTCTGGTAGAGTGAGCCTTTAACGAACAGGAAAGACATTTGTCATGAAAAGAATAACAAAAAGAAATGGCTTTAGAAATCTAGGAAGAGACTGTCTGCTACAAAGTACTAAATCCAAAGACCTGGGATGAAAAGAAATAAAAAGTTCCTTTGATTTGTGAATAACTTTAGTTTTATCCAAATAATATCTGAGCTGTCTATGCAAGCCCAATTTGTGAAGAACCTTCTCACTGACAGATTGCGGAGAAGGAAATAAAGAAGGCAAATAAATAGATGATTAAGGGACAACTCATTGACAACCTTGCGCATAAAAGAAGGATTAGTACAAAGAGACACCCTGCTCCTGTGGAAAACTTAGAAAGAAGGGATGGCCATGGCAGCCTGTAGTTCAGAACCCTCTTGTCTGAAGTAAAAGCCAAAAGAACAGTCTTCCAAGTACAATATTGCAAGGAAGCGGGCTCAAAAGGAGCCTGAGTCAAATTTTCAAGAACAAAACTGAGGTTCCAAGAAGGCAAAATATACTTCCAGGGAGGCCTGATATGAAGAATGCCTTTGAGAAACTGATTGACCTCAAGCCTGGAGGCCAGAGGAGGAAACAAGGGCAGACAAGCAGAAACTGCTGACAGGTGAGCTTTAACCGAAGCATATGCCAACTCAGCATGGAGCAGATCACACAAATAAGAGAGGAGCAGAGAAACCTCCAAAGATAGATGATCCTGATGGTGACAACAGCATTAGACAAAAAAATCTTTCCCATTTAGACAAATCTGATTTCCTGGTAGTGGGCTTTCTGGCCTCCAGCACAACCTGAAGCACATCCTCAGAATAAAAGGTGGATAAAAGGGACCAAAACCCTATCACCACAGTGTCAGTTGAAGAGTGGACAAGTGAGGATGGATAAGACACCCCTTGTCTTATGTGAGAAGGTCAACCCAGTGAGGTAAATTGTGGTGACTGTCCCTGGCTAAGTTAGAAAGAGGGAAACAATGCTGCCTGGGCCAAAGGGAGTCACCAAGATTTTGGGAATAGTTCTGCCTGATCTTGTGCAAGACTCTCAGAAGCTGGGGAAGGGGATGGAAGGTATACAGAAACCAGGTCTGACCCTGGTTGACTTCACTTAATTAGATCATATCATACTTTAACCTTTTATGAAAGATGCAACAACTCCTTTCTATACTCTTAATGTGTGCTTACTGCACTAGCCATGGATGAATGTAACCAAATGACTGAACAAAATGCCCTTTTAACTGTATTATTTATTGTAACACACTGTGCTCTTTATAGTATATTTAGTTTTTGCTACTTTTTTGGCCTTTAAACTGTACCTTAACTTTTTGACTTTGTACTGTACTTTACTAACATGTGTATTGTATTTACTGTATTTGCTGTACTAATCTTTGTGGAGCTTTTCTCCCCGGGCCTCTGCTGAAAATGGGATCCATGCCCAGTCAAGACTTTCCCAGAAAACAAATGTAAAAATAAATAAATAAATAAATAACATCCACTTCCAAGCCAGATGACTTGGGACTTTGGTCAGAACAGAGGAAGTTGTCTGTTTGGAGGTGGAGGCAAAAAGATCTACCTGAGGAGTACCCCACTGATGGACAATGTACAACAACACATCTCTGTGAAGCATCCATTCATGAGCTTGTGTGCTGGACCAGCTCAAAGAGTCTGCCACGAGACTGTGCTGTGAGGAAATGTAGACAGTCTTTACAGTTACTTGATACTGGACAGCTAGATGTCAGACCTGAAGAGCTAGCCTGCCAAGGAGGTATGACCTGGAACCCCCTTGCTTGTTAACATACCACATTACTGTGGCATTGTCTGTGAAAACTCTGAGGGGTCCAGGATGAAAGAGGATATGAAAAGCCTGAAGAACTGGAATCAAAGCTCTCATCTCCATGATGTTGATGTGGTCCTACCTCTGATAAAGAGACCAGAGACCCTGAACCTTAAGACAACCAAAGGAAGCTCCCAACCCTGTGTCTGAGGCATCTATAAAGAGCTCTTGATTTAGAATTGGAGACTGGAAAGGAAGCCCTGGGTTGAGAGAAAGTTATGAATCTACCACGGAGACTCGAGCTTGAAACAAGAAAGGAAGGGAACTAAGAAGTCCAAAGGGTGACAATGTTGAAGCCACACTATCTTGATGTGCCACTGAAGCTTTCTCACATGTAACCTGGCCAGAGGCAACATAGGAATGATGGAAGCCATAAACCTGAGGACCCTGAGAATGTCACTGGCCATGACTGATTCCAGAGGAAGAGGAGACTGGAAAAGGTAATTAGAGACATGGCCTTCGGGGTAGGCAGAGATGCCAGCATGGGGATGATCTGGATCCTGCAACCAAGAAAAATATGATACTGAGAAGGAGCCAAGACTGATTTTTGAAAGTTTATGGTGAACCCCAAACTCTGCTGCAGGGAAATATAAACTGGAGATCTTGAAGCAGAAGCTCAGGGGGCAATGACATTTCAAGGAGCAGATCATATAGATAAGGAAAGATCTGAATCCCCGTCATCCTGCAAAAAGCAATGACAGGAGCGAGGCATTTGGTGAATGCCCCTGGGGCAGAAGAGAGACTTTAAGGAGGCTTTAAAAACCATTAAAACATTAAACAACCCAAGTGAAATCCTTCCATTCTCATTGTGGATCTTTAACTACAAGGGAAATATGCTTGTTTTTTTTGTTTCTTTTTTGTGGGATGTCTGCATGAAAATCCCTGTGAGGGTCAGATTCTTGTCCCTCATTAAGATCTTCAGGAGCCCCCTCATTCCCACATTTATAATTAGCAGAGATTCCCCCTCAATATTTGGAGTAGTCATTTGAAAAGCCTCTGAGTATGTGTGAGAAGTTGGATCCATGCCAGCCTCTGAAGGTGCCAATGCAGAGGAATCTGAAGCAATGACCAGACAATCCTTCAGGCTTTCACAAGCCTTGAGAGAGAGAGATGTTTGGGGAGGCTGGACAGCAGCTGTATCATACTTGATTTTTTTTGGCCTTTTTCTTGGCCGATAGCTGACCCTCAGGACAGGAGGAATCTACCATAGCACCTGAGCCAATTGCTTAAGACACTGGTTTTCAAGGTAGACAACTACGTAGGGTCATGGGGACAAATGCTTGGCAGACAGAACACTACGCATGGTCAAGGAAAGCAGCCAGACAGAAGAGATAGTGGTTATGACGATCTTTATGGGGAATCTGCCTCCCACACTGACAGAGAGGTCCGAATGGACAGATAAGGGGTCTGAATGGAGAGATGAAAAGTCTGCAAGCAAGGGAGAGTAGTACTGCTGAAAATGAATTCATCCTCAAGTCTTGGTGAGTACCTTCATGAGGTGGACACCGTTTACACAAAACCTCACCTAGGCAACACGGATACATAGACTTTATTTATATAGCATATATCATGGGTGCACAAGACCCAGGAAAAAAGTGCCCAATCCTGGTAAGCACACTGGTGCCAGGACTGGAAAAGATGACAGTGTAGAATCCTCAAAACATGAAAACAGTACTACAACGGGGCTAGGCCAGAGCCAGGAGGATGATGGCCCCCCTGTTGTAGAAAAAAGTAGTAGTCCACAAAAATCACAAAAACTGATCAGCCAAAGAAGAGCCATAAAGACAATACAGTGGACTATTGAGGATAAGAAATGATGTATTGTTAGTACTATGTAAAAAGCCCAGAATTTCCAGACACAAGATATACAAACGATTACGAGAGAAATTAGAGGAAAGAAAAACACTTCCACAAGAAAAACTGTCAGAAGCTTCAAATGATAATTTGTGTTCATTAATACAACAGATTTGTGAAAAACAGTATATAGATCAAGAAACCTTGAACTGTTTGGAAAAAGAAGTATCTGAGGAAGTGTAAAAATATAAACAACAAAACCAAGAGATATTTGAAAAGTACAAAAAAGAAATATGGCCATGGGAAAGAAAGAGAGATGTGCTATAGTGCTATATTTATGCAAAGGAGAAAGCCAAATTAATCAATGTAAAGAAAGTAGCCCCAAAGATATTTGAAGAGAAATATAGGCAAAGGCATCCAGATATGGAAAATTTCATAATAAAAAAATAATATCACAAAGATGGAACGTAGAAAAGATCATCAGTAAAGTAGAAGTTAAAAAATTAGAAGTTGAAGTTATGGAGTCCCTGTGAAGTGAAGGATTTGATGTAGAAGGTCTAACACAGGTTACATCACAGTAGGATGGAGCGAGTCCCCAAAGCATGGAGAAACAGGAAGATGAGGAGACATCTGAAGAAATATGGACATGGGAAAGAAAAAGAGATTTAATATGATGTAATATCTATGCAAAGGAGAAAGCAAAACTAATCAATACAAAAAGAGCAGCACCAAAGATATTTGAAGAGAAATACAGACAAAGGAATCCGGATATGGAAAACTTTACAATACAAAAATAAGAAGACAAAGAGGAAAAGTAGAAAAGGAGATTAGTAATGGAGAAGTTAAAGAAATAGAAACTGAAGATATGGAGTACCTGCAAAGTGAAGGATTTGGTGTAGAAAATCTAATTCAGAAAGCACCACAACACGATAGAATAATGGATATCCAAATTAAGGGGACACCAGTGGAACAGGAAGCAACTGGTCAGGTGCCATATGAAGATAATTTGGAGCCTTCCACAGGAAACCAGTATAAATGTTCACTTGAAGCTAGACAGCAAGGAAAGGAACAGGAAACTGTGGAAACTCTGATGCAGTCAATGTTGAGGAGTGATAGGCCAGTGAGCTCCCATATGACAGAGCAACGGACAGCACAGGATGAAAATGATGAGACTGTGTCACAGGAACATGCTATAGAACCTTCTATAGAATGCCCACAGGAATTGGAAAACAGGGGATGTGCCCTCAGTTTGGAAGAAAATGAGCTATGAGAAGAACTGCTTGATTTACTAGACATGGACAGATATATTCAAGAGCAATGAAAGAAATAGACTGCAGAAGGTTAACAAAACCCAAAAAATCAGAAGTCTGATAAAACAAATGAACTCAGTAATTATGACTGTTTATAGAGATCCATGTGATATAACAGAAGTAAACAGGATATATTACTGTGCTAAATTAATAACTGATAAAGTTCTACCACAAGAACATAGTGTAGTGAGGGAGAGAAAAGGGAGAAATCAAATACCATCATGGAAATATCAAATAGAGAAAATTATAAAGGAATTAAGACAAGAAGTGTCACTGTTAGAAGCCTACAGAAAGGGAATACATCAACAAAAGTACTAAGAAAGATAGATGTGATCAAAGCAATGCGCAACATTAGAACAAATCAGGATCTATCATGCACTATCACAAATAAACTAAAAATTTCACCACAGGCAAAAAAAAACGTAGACAATACGAAGATAAATGTGAAAGAAAAGTGCAAAATAAGCAATTTATTGATGACCCAAAAAGATTTTATAGAGATAATTGGGAAATAAGTTAAAAGGAATTGAAAGACCACCAAAAAAGGAAGAAACAGATACATTTTTGGAGAAGTATTTATGAAGATCCTGTGGAACGTAAGAAATATGCTAAATGGATAGAAGAAGTAAAAGAAAGAATACGAAGTTTAAAGGTACCGAATATGAAATGGGATGAAGTAACAGCTAGAGAGATTGAAACAAAGTTAAGAAAAGTCTCTAACTGGAAAACCCCAGGCCCAGATGCAGTACCTAACTTCTGTTTAAAAGTATTAGCATCTTTGCATGAACATTTAGCAATGTGTAAGAATTATCTATGCGTGCACCCAGAACAGACACCAACCTGGCTAACAAGAAAAACAATGCTCCTACTTAAGAGTGAACCTGCAAGCTACCCTAAAAATTATAGACCCATAACTTGCTTTCCGACGACGTATAAACAATACATGGGAATTGATGCAGACAGAGTTTATAATCACTTAGAAGTAAACTCAATTATGGCAGTAGAACAAAAGGGCAATAAAAGAAAGTTATATGGAACAACGGATCATTTGTTGTTAAATAAAATTATAGTGGAGAACTGTAAAAAGGGGAAGAATCTAAGTATGGCATGGATTGAGTACAAAAAAGCATTTGATAGTATCCCTCATTCATGGATAAAAGAGTGCTTAAAAATGTATAAGATATACCCCACACATCAACTACATTACAGTGACCATGAAACAGTGGCAGACCACTTTGCAATTAAGCCATGGTAAAAGACAAATTGTTATCCCAGCGATACAATTTCAAAGGGGGTTAATTCCAGGGTGACACTCTGTCACCATTATTCTGCCTATCCCTTAATCCATTAAGCTGTTTACTCAATGCCTTAGGCCATGGCTATAATTTGGCACCTAGAAAACAACAAAGTGTAAAGACTTCTCATCTTCTCTTTGTCAATGAATTAAAACTGTATAGCTCATCAGATGAAGAACTGAAAGCACAACCGCAAGTAATCAAAACCTTTTCAGATGATATAATGTAATTTGGTCTTGATAAATGTGCAAAAATAAGAAGTTATATACCTACCATAACGTTCCATGTTAGTTGTCTTCTTCTCGCCTTCTTTCTTGCGGGATGGGTTTGGAGCCAATCCTTGGCTCTGACTCGGCCTTCTACTAAAGCTCGAGAGCTATTTACTGGCTCGAGGCCTCCCCATATCCCACAATGCTAGGCGTCAGATACCCAGATCTCATTTGGCAGAGCTAACACCATGGAAAAAAACACATTTTTGGAGACACCTGTCCAAACTACAAGGTTTACCTGCAGTGCTAAAAACGGAGGAGGACATAACCTAGAAAAGAGTCAACCAGAGGAAGAAGGCCTCAAAAGGGATTCTTCTTGGTCTGTCCAGGCTAGGGGGATGGAGGGTGGGACGCAAGAAAGAAGGCGAGAAGAAGACAACTAACATGGAACGTTATGGTAGGTACATAACTTCTTAATGTTAAGTTGTCTATCTCGCCTTCATTCTTGCTGGATGGGACAGCGTCCCTAGCACCTTAGCCCTGGGTGGCTCATCGGAACAGACTCTTGAGCACAGTGGAACCAAAATCAGCTCGACTCCTGGAGGCCATATTCAACTTGTAATGTGAAATGAAAGTATGAGGAGTGGCCCATGTGGATGCAGCACAAATAGATTCCATTGGTAGTCTTGCTTGAAAAGCTACCAACGTAGCTAATGCTCTGGTGGAATGAGCTTTTGGTTTTGAAGGGAGTTCTTTATGACTCAGTTGATAAATCAAAGTAATAATAGAGGGCAACCACATGGATAAGGTTACTTTAGAAACTGGCAGGCCCTGCTTGCCCTCAGCATAGTACAGGAAGAGTTGGTCCAATTTCCTTGTTTGTTTAGTCATATCCAAATAAAAACATAATTGCCTGTGAACGTCCAGTTGGTGCAACTTTTGTTCAGCTCTGTTCGAAAAGTTAGGAAAAAAGACAGGAAGATCAATAGCCTGATTCAGGTTTGTCTCGGAAGGTATTTTGGGTAAAAAGGAAGGATTAGTCCTGAGTGAAACTCTATCCTTGTGAAACACAAGATAAGGAGGACGAATACAGAGGGCTTGAAGTTCCAACGCTCTTCTAGCTGAGGTGATGGCTACTAAGAAGAGAGTCTTCCAGGAGAGTAATTTTAAGGAACAGGAGGCCACAGGTTCAAAAGGAGAGAGAATCACAGAAGTTAATATCAGGTTTAAATCCCACGGAGGCGGGGGATCTTTAATCGGGAGTCTAAGTAAAATAGTCCCTTTAAGAAAGGCTTTACAAAGTTTGTGGGACATGATGCTGGTTTCTGGCAGGCCGGCGTGGAAATTAGCGATAGCAGCCAACTGGACTCTAATGGTGGCAGATGAGGAACCTGCTCGAAAAAGTTCTGCCAGAAAATCTAGAACGTGGACAGGGGCTGTAAAAGGGTCTAGATTTCTTGCCTCCGCCCAGAAAGAGAAACGTTTCCACTTATTAGCATAAGTCTTCTTGGTAGTAGATTTGTGTGAAGAAAGGATGATTTCACGCACTGGCTGAGAAATATGTGGAAGCCAGGCTAAGGTTGGAAGTGGAGCAACCAAGCTGTGAGGTTGAGAGACTGAAGGGATTGGTGCAGCCCGCCCGATTGACAGACCAAGAGGTCTGGCACTGGGTCTAGATTCCAGGGCTGCTCCAGCAGGTGACGATGCAGGAATGGGAACCAAATTTGTCGAGGCCAGTAAGGGGCAATGAGGATCATCCTGGATCCCAATGTGGTCGCTTTCTGAATCACTTTGGGAATTAAGGGAAAAGGTGGGAATGCATACAGAAGACCCCGGGGCCAATCGTGAACTAGAGCGTCTCTGGGGGAGTGGCTAGGGAGGGGGAAGAGAGTGAAGAAGTCATCGCACTTGCTGTTTAGAGGGGTTGCGAAAAGGTCGCAGCAAGGTTGACCCCATCTGCGGAAAATTTTGTCCGCTACTAACTGATTGAGCGACCACTCGTGAGGCATGAGAATAGCTCTGCTCAGCCTGTCCGCTATGACGTTGGACTTCCCGGGGATGTGTGTTGCTATCAGAAACCGTTGAGAAGAGATCGCCCACTGCCAGAGTCTGAGTGCTTCTCGACATAAGGGATAGGACCTGGTTCCGCCCTGCTTGTTGATGTACCACACTACAGACATATTGTCCGTCTGAATTGCAATAGTCCCGGTGGGTAGAGAGTCCTGAAGAGCTTGCAATGCTAAATGTACCGCTCTCATCTCCAAGACGTTTATGTGCAGGTGGTACTCTAGAGGTTGAAAAGTGCCCTGGACAGTCCTGCCCTAAAAATGCCCCCCCACCCAATCAGGGAGGCATCCGTTGTCACCGTGGCAACAGGAGGAGGAAGAACAAACGGTCTGCCTTGAAGTACTTGCGAGGAGACCATCTACCAAGAAAGGTGGTCTTTGCATGATTGGGTGATTATTATGTTGTGAGACATCAGAGGCTGTTGAAACGACCATTGGGTAAAAAGCATCCATTGAAGAATCCGCATGTGAAAACGAGCCAGGGGAAGTAATGTGATTGCTGCTGCCATGAGACCCAAGGTTTTCAGTACAAATCTGGCCTGAATTCTCTTGCACTGTAGTAAGGTCTGGACATGTCGGCGAATGTCTGATACTCTTTCCAAGGGAAGTTTTGCGGACAGCTCTTTTGTATTTAATCTTGCGCCTATAAAGGTTATAGATTGACAAGGCGACAATGCAGACTTTTCGAAGTTTATAGAGATACCTAGCTCAGAGCAAGTTTGTATGGTATAATCCCTGGCTCGCAGTAGCTGATGCCTGGTGGAAGCAGTTAGGAGCCAGTCGTCCAGATATGGAAACACCTGGAATCCTCGCCATCTCAGGTGAGCCGTAACCACTGCCATGCATTTGGTGAACACCCTGGGGGCTGTGGTGAGACCAAAGGGCAGGGCTCTGAATTGATAGTGACTGGCTCCCAGCCGGAAGCGGAGAAACCTTCTGGAGCTTCTGTCCATTTTGATATGGTAGTACACATCCTGAAGGTCTATGGAGCACATCCAATTGTCCTGACCCAAAAAGGGTAGAATGGACTGAAGCGTGACTATCCGGAACTTCGTTCTTTGAACAGATTTGTTTAAACTGCTGAGATCCAAAAAGGGTCTCCAGTCCACTGTATTTTTTGGTACCAAAAAGAACTTGGAGTAAATCCCGGATCCTTGCTGGTCTGCTGGGACTGGCTGGATGGCCCTTTTTTCTAGCAGTTTTGAAATTTCTAGTACTGCTTGTTCCCTTAAACCGGGTGGAACATCTGGAAGGGACTTGTTTGTTTGTACAGGGGTGTGGACAAAGGGGATTTTGTAACCCTGGGATATGACAGACAGTACCCATTTGTCTTGTGTGAAGAGTTGCCAGGCTTCTGGGTACAGTGACAATCTTCCCCCGACTGCCTCCGAAGGTGGACAGTTGGGCAGCCCATCAGGGGTGCTGAAAGGGTTTGTCAGAGAAAGATTCTCTGCTACCCTGATTTTGCGGACCCCCTCTGCCCCTCAGGCGGCATCAATTATTGTTTCCTCCTCTGCCCCTGGAGGGAAACTTGCCACGTGTATCAGGCACGACTCCCTGGTGTTTCCAAAACCACATTTTTCCACTCTTCTGACCTTTAGGGTATGGTCTAGAGGGAGTAGAAAAATGGACTCCCACGGCAGAGAGAGTCTTGCCTTCCTGCTCACACCTGGTAAGGATATCCTTCACCTGTGGTCCAAACAAAGCCGAACCGTCGAAGGGGGTATTGGTGAAGGACGCCTTAAAGGGGTCAGCAAAGTTACATAACCGCATCCAGGCATGTCTTCTCAAAGCCACACCTGTACCTGCGGCCCTACTCGCCCCATCGGCTGCATAAGAAATGAGCCGCATGGAGGAGTTGACTATAGAGTTAAGAGTCACCAGCTGGGAGTTAATCTTATCCTGAGACCCCGCAGTTGATGGATCCTGAAGGGCATCACCCAGTTCTTTCAGAAGATCCCTTTGAAGGCGGGTGAAATGGCACAGATAATTCAGAGACTGCATGGAAAAGGTCGCTAAAGAAAACATCCGCTTCCAGTACCTGTCCATTGTCCTAGATTCTTTATTAGGTGGATGGACAGGCACCGAAGGGTCAGCCAACTCCTTCTTAGTGGCTGCTGCCACCACCATGGCATCAACAGGGACACCTTTTGTCAGGAACTGCTTGTCAGATGGGGCTGTAATGAACTTAGTGGGCCTGCGGGGAGTTGGTTCCACTGTGTCCAGGGCTGTCCACACTTTCCGAGCCACCACTTCCATGAGCGGGTCAAAAGGTGGAGACACCCAGGAGGTGGAAACGCGAGAACCAAACGCGTCCAGGTACACCGACTCGTCTTCGGAAGGGTTAAGGGCAGTCCAGTTCCCCCCTGCCTAAGTATCTCAAGGATGTCTGAAAAGGAGACATCCTCAGTGGGGGACCTTGGGGACCCTTCTGAATCCTCCAAGTCGGTATCAGACATGACTTGACTCGGGGGAGTCAACATGTTTCCTCTTACATTTTCTCTTCCAAGGGGGCTCCTCTGAATGATCAGGGGAGGCCTCGGAAGAGGAAGATATGCCCAATGGGGCGACCTGGAGCATCTGTTCTCCACGCTTGGGGTCAGGAGGGTGGACAGAGACCGATGCAGGCACCATGGGGGGAGGAGCCGAAGGGGCCGATCATGGAGCCGACACAGGAGTCAGCACACTCCTCATGACCTCAAAGGCGCCCCTATCAGGCAGAGAAGAGGGTCCCCACTCCAAAGAGACGTGAACCCCTCTCGGCACCGAGAGGGATGGCTCCGAGGCCGATGTCGGGGCTGAGCTCACCTGCGCCGAGACCCCGAGAGGGAGAACGGGGTTGGACAAGGGTCCGATGCCACTTGCCTCCTCGGAGCCGACGAGGGAGTCTCGGAGCCCGGATCCCTCCAAGACGGAACCAATGAAGAGATTGGAGCCAAAGAGGGAGGCGAACGGTGTGGTATCGGCTCTGACGTTCCTACAATTCGAGCCCTGACGAGCTCCGGCACCGAACAAAGTGGTAGAGTCGGAGGAGGAACTGCTGAAGACACAGGGATAGCCACAGTCTGTTGAGAAGGGCTGGTCAACATTTTGGCCAGGGCCTGCGATTTTAGGAACCTCCTGACCACCCTCTCCAAGTCATGATCGGATAGCCTGGAGGACTGAGAGGAGTGGGACCTATGGCTTCGCTCCGATTGAAGCAATGGAGACCTCGGAGCCGAGCGAACAGATTCTAAAGAGGGGGACCTTGAACATTTTCGGCTCAGAGAAGGTTCCGACACTAAGGTCGGAGCCGACTGAGGTCTCAAGATGTCGGTTCCAGCCAGAATTGATAAGGAGGCAGGAGCTCCGCTCGGCGACGGCTCCAAACAGGGAGCCGACGGTTTGGTGGGCTTTAAGGATTTTCCCGACGGAGGCTTAGCCGGGGATCCTTCTGGCTTAAGTAAGCCTCTCAATATGAGCTTGTTCCTACGCTCCTGCTGGACTCTCGGGCTGAAGGCGTGGCAGACCGAGCAAGAGTCCTGCAGGTGTAGGGGGCCCAAGCAATAAACACAAGAAGTGTGACCGTCTGTCAGAGATATCTTTTGACAGCACGAGTCACACTTCTTGAAACCTGAAACTTTGGTATCTTTAGACATATTAAAAAAGGGATACCAAAGGGAAAAGGTAACTAGTACTTAATCAAGGCACACACACACGCACTAGGTAAACTAACAGTAATAATAACTATAAAACTATAGCCACACAACTACTTTACTACTAACAAATATATACATAAATATACAAGAAAAAGCTACAAAACTAACTAATTGCAGTTAACCAGGCCTAACACTACCCTAAAAGGATGGGGGGGGGGGACTCTCTAACAACAAAAACTAGTTTCTAAGTGGGATACCAAGGGGTACACAATCTAATTAAATTAAGAGGAAAGGATTATCTAAACATAATACAATATAAGAAAATATTAAAGGTAATAATAGAAGAAAATATTTATATGACCTGGAGCCGGTAAAATCACAACCTCGTAGCTGAAGCGGCAAACGAGATCTGGGTATCTGACGCCTAGCATTGTGGGATATGGGGAGGCCTCGAGCCGGTAAATAGCTTTCGAGCTTTAGTAGAAGCAAGAATGAAGGCGAGATAGACAACTTAACATCAACCTTTAAAGCAGGAAAACTGCAATGCCAGGAAAACTTCAGTTTGGGACAAAAATGTGATATAAAACAACTTGAGTAAGAAGGCGTGTATAAATATTTGGGAAATGATGAAGGATCAGCAATAAAACACGAACAAATGTGAATAAAACTTAGTAAGGAATACTTCAGAAGACTTACGTTAACCCTGAAAACAGCACTGACATCTAGGAACAAAATCCAAGCTATAACCTAAATTGCTCTTCCTGTCCTACGAGTTTTGGAGTGAATGACTGACCCCAAAACATGTCGGATAGATTAGACAGGAAAACAAGAAAGATGCTTCGTGCTCGCCAAATGCTTTATAAAAAATCAGTGCATACCAAGATTATACATTCCCCATTCTGAAGGAGGGATGGGCCTCCTTGAAAATTATATATAGAGATCTGCAATTGTGAGACTCCACACATATCTGCTGACCTCACAAGACCAAAACATAGGGAAAGTTTTGAAATATGAGGAGAATAAATCTAAGATTACTTTTCTGCTTAATCTAGCAAAAGCTTATCGGCATCAAGCAGGAATGGAAATCGAACTAGAAGTAGATAAAAATCAAGCAGCGACTGAATGTGACAAAAAACAAAAGAAAGAATATAAGGTGAAGGATCAGATGAGAAGGCAAGAAATGTGGAAAAAGCATAAATATAGTTGTAAGCATAGAAAACTCATGTTGATCAGGAACGAACACAAGAATGGTTAAGGAGAAGCAAATTCAAACAATGAGATGAAAGGTTAATATTGGCGGCCCAAGACTGTGGGCTGCATACAAGCTGGTTTATAAAGTCCATTGAACATGTGGGAGAAACAGGCAAATGTAGGTTTTTTAAAACCAAATTGGTAACAACTGCACACCTCTCTGCTGGTTGCAACATGCTAATGGCAGAAGGACTGTATACTGAAACGCATAATAATGTGGCGAGACTGTTGCACTGAGGATTGTGCAAACATTATGGTATTGAAGTGGCCGAAAAATACTGGAAACATGAGCCACAAAGCATCATAGAAAATGAAGAAGTCTACATCACATGGGATCATCCATTACCAACAGTTCAAAAGATAGATGCTAGAAAACCGGATATAGTCGTCCAAGAAAAGAAGACAAGAGTAGCACTGATCATTGTAATTGCCACACCTAGTGATTACAGTGTCTTGCATACAGAGAGAGACACAAAGTCATAAAATATCAGGATCTGCAGGCAGAAACAAGAGCAATGTGGAAGAAAGATACCCAGACAGTTCAAACAGTAGTAGGAGCAATGGCTCATAAAAATAGAATTTATAGTCGTATTTAGATATGTTACCAATACATGTAACTCCATATGAACTACAGAAGGAGTCATTACTGGGCAAATTGCTGGTGCTGCAAAGACTGAAGCAATACTAATTTCATGAACTTTAATCATACTTTTACTTAGGAATGGGGTCCATTCCAGTCATGGTATTAGAAACCCAAAAGACTTAGAGAAATTAAAAAAAACATGTTCCCTTTCTGGATGACATGAAACCAAACAAAACTAAAAATAAAAGAGAAAGATAAGAACCCTAATATGGCAATTATCTGAATAATGGCTCAGTAACCAGCAAAGAAGAAAGGTTTTCAGAAGGATGTTCAATAATGGCATCTGGACTGGCGGCAAAGAAGTTCTGAAGTGTGCCTGTCCATACGTCATCTTTATGTCCTATGCCTTGCGCTGGGAGCATATATGTGATGTGAGGCATCTGTAAACACAAAAGGTTTTGGTATACTGGCCGGACATTGAGCTATCCTTAGCAGGAGATGCCTGACGTAAGGACTACTGAAACAGTGATATGGAAAGACATTGGATAATGTGGCCCAGACACAGAAAGTACAGTCATGTACATTTACCATAAATGTAGATGTTCGAGTGTATTCACTGTTGCAGTCATAGCCTGTGGGTTATCCCTGCTGTGGTAGCCCTCGGCCAACCCGAATACCAGAGTCAATTTTTTTTTGCATCGGCTGCAGCCACCTGTAGTCTGACGTTAGGTCATCAGTGCTATATAATAAGGCAGCTGACATCATTACATAGGTTTTTCATGCCCTACCTGGCCAGAAGCACAAGGAGATGAGGAAAAGTGGTCCTGGTGCCAAAAAGCCAATGATGGGAAGCTTATGTCCCCCTAGGGAAAGATGCTACATGGGGGAAAGGAGGGAAGGGGGGAAACCAGGACTGCAACAGTGAATACACTCGAAAATCTACATTTAGGGTAAGGGTACACAACTGTATTATGTTCTTCGTGTTTCACTGTTGCAGTCATCATCTGTGGGAGGATTCCCAAAGCTGAGGAGAGGGGGAGAGGACAGGTTAGAGTCCTAGACATGGGTCAGCAGGCCCTGCAAAACTGCAGAGGCAAACCCTGCTCTAGACTTAGAAAAAAGAGGTAGGTGGTAATGCTTTGTAATGGTATGGACAGAGGTCCAGGTGGCAGCTTCCAAGATGCCCCTGGTGGGGACTCCTCCGAGGAAGGCTGTGGAAGTGGATGGTGCCCTAGTGTAATGGGTACCAATAGACTTAGTGGGGTTTCACATTTAGTCTGTAGCAGAAATGGATACAGTGTAATATCCATTTGGAAATGGTTTGTTTGGAAATGGGCTTCCCCTCTGCCCTAGGGGCAAAGCTGACAAGTAGTTGGTCTGTTTTTCTGAAGGGTTTAGTATGGTCCAGACAGTATCTGAGTTGTCTATGGACGTCTTGTGAGTGTAGAATTCTTTCCCCTTTGTTTTGAGGGTTGGGAAAGAAGGTGGGTAGGTATATGGTGTACATACCACCTTGGGCATAAAGGAGGGGTTAGTCCCCAGGGAGACTCTGTATGCATGGAAAATGATGAAGGACTCAACAGCCATGAGAGCCTGAAGTTCTGATACCCTTCTGGCTGAGGTGAGAGCTAGTAGGAAGGCAGTCTTCCAGGAGAGATATTTTAATTCTGCAGAAGGAGCAGATTTGAAAGGAGGTAAGGTTAGTTTTTCTAGAACATAATTCAAGTCCCAGGGTGGCGTAGGAGGCCTTCTTGGAGGTCTGATATTAGAAGCCCCTCTGAGGAATTGCTTAATCAAAGGATGAGAGAAGAGGGGTGGGTCTGAATCATAATGGGCAGAAATGGCAGAGGCATGGATTTTAATAGAGGAGAAAGAGAGGCCACTATTGAGCAACTCAGCTAGGTAATCCAAGATAAGAGGGATGGAAGGGTGGGAGGTACTGGCCCCTTTGGACTGGTTCCAGGAGCAGAATATTTTCCATTTCTCTGCGTATGATTTGCTGGTGCTGGGCTTCTGGCCTCTGTGATGATGTCTAGGACCTGTTTGCTTAACAGAGCCTCCTTGCTGGCTTTTAAGGTATAAGCCATGCTGAAAGATTGAGACTCTGTAAGTCTGGGTGCAGTACCTTCCCCCTCACCCGGGTCAAGAGGTATGAGATCAGGGGAAGCTGCTTGGGAGGCTGTAAGGTCAGGCTGCACAGTAAGGGGTACCAATGCTGTCTGGGCCAGTCTGGAGCAATAAGGAAGGCCTTTGGTCTCTCCTCCTTTATTTTGATCAGTAACTTGGGAATAAGGGGCAGAGAGGAAAGGCGTACACAAAGAGGGAGTTCCAGGGGAAGGTCAAGGCATCCACCTTCCATGCTAGGAGGTGATACTCCCTGGTACAGAACTTTTGTAGCTGGTGGCTGAGGTGCGAGGCAAAGAGATCCACTTCTGGAGTCCCCAACTCCTTAGTGATTTGCAAAAAGATTTCCCTGTGGAGCTGCCATTCGTGGGGGTCCAGTAAGTTTCGGCTTAGGTGGTCTGCCAGAGTGTTGCTGACCCCTGACAGGTATTGGGCAATTAGGTGTAGACCAATGGAGGTGGCTTTAAGCCAGAGGCTCATGGCTAATCTTCACAGGGGGTAAGATTGGGTCCCTCCTGTTTGTTGATGTACCGCGTTACTGTGGTGTTTGTTTTTATAAAGAGAACCCCTCAGATGGGGTTTGAAGGATGTCAGAGCCTTTTGTACTGCCATCATTTTTTTTTCTGATTGATGTGTAAGTGAAGTTGCTGGGCATCCCAAACACCTTGGGTGCACCTGCCTGCTAGGTGAGAGCCCCAAGCAATGTCTGAGGCGTCGGTGGTGATGGTCTAGCCAGAAGGGCGGAGGATGAAGGGAAGACCCTTGTTACTGGCACAGGGCTCTGCCCACCAGTGAAACTCGGCCCTTATACATGGGATCAGAGGGAGAGAGGTCTCCAGAGACAGAGTGCTGGCATCAAGGGTTCTTTACATACCACTGAAGTTTTCTCATGTGAAGCCTGGCCAGGGGAATGAGAAGGATGCAAGATGCCATGTATCCCAGGGCGTGCAGGAATTTCCTTGCAGTAAGGTGACTTCTGGAAGCCAGCTGGGTAAAGTAGAGAGGCAGGAAGCTCTGCTTTTCTGGGGATAGGAAGGCCATTTGGGATGCTGTGTCTAGCACAGCTCCCAAGAAAATGATCTTCCTGGTGGGGTTTTGTTTTGATTTCTTATTGTTGATGGTGAACCCTAGGGAAGTTAGGAGTGACTGGACAAAGAAGGGCAAGGAGCAGCTTTTCTTTGCACTCTGCCTGAAAGAGACAGTCGTCCAGGTAAGGGTAAATCTGTACAATTCTCTGTCTGCTGGATGCTATGGCCAGGGCCAAGCATTTGAATACTCTGGGAGCAGTAGATAAGACAAAGGGCAACGCAGAGAACTGAAAGTGTTGTGAGCCTGTTCTGAAGCGCAGGAATTTTCTGCATGACTCCCTGATGGGATGTGGAGATAGGCATCTTTTAGGTCTAAGGTCACTAGGCCAGGCATTTTTTGTTAGCATAGGCAGCAGCTGCTGCAAAGTTAGCATTCTGAATCTGGGAACCACCAGGGAGGTGTTCAGAAAGGATAGCACCAGGACGGGTCACCAAGTGCCCTCTTTTCTGGAAACTAGGAACAGTCTGGAATAAAAGCCCTTGCCTGTTTGATCTGAGGGGACAGGTTATACTGCCCTCTGGGATATGAGAGTTTGGACCTGTTTCAATGCCTTTGCCCACTGATATGGAGGTAAGGCTGGATACCCTCTTGGAAATGGGAGTTCACTGAAAGAGAATTTATATCCTTGAGAAATGATCTTTTAAGACTCACTGGTCCTTTGTTAACAGAAAGCTAATGGTCTTTGAAGAGGGAGAGCCTTCCTCCTAGTTTTTGATGAGAGAAGGGAGGGCAGAGGGGGGAAGCGGAGTCATTGTGAGTGTTTGCCATAGAAGACTGGCTTAAAACTCCCTGCCTTAGAGATGGAAGAGGTTCATTGTTTGCTTCTCTGGTGGCCCTGGGATAGGGACCTGGATGGTCTGTCCCTGTGGGGGTAACCTTGGCCCTGTCTGCTAGGTGCAGGGAAGGCCCAGTGCTTAGAGGGAAAGTTCCTGCTGAATATGGGAGGCTGAACTTGAAAGAAATCTTTTACTGTTTGCATAGATTTCGCTTTGTCTTCCACCTTTTTTAAGCACCTCTTCTGTTTTTTCCCCAAACAAGCACTCCTTATCTAGGGGTGCATCAATAGGTTTAGAACTGACATGATCAGGGAGAGGTTGGTCCTTCAGCCATGCATGTCTCCTAATAACAGATCCTGTCACTGTTGCCTTGCTACAGGCTTCTAGGGGATGTTATCCACATTGTAAGGAGTGTCTGGCCACTTGACATGCAGAGTGCAGTAAATCTGTTAAATTTTTTGAATTGGCATAGTCAGGAAAGGTAGACATCTCTTGTTTTAATAGTTTGAAAGTGTGTTGTTGATATTTGTAATATATGGAACTGACAAATGAGTGCTCTGATAGCTAAGGTTGCAGAGGTGCATACTTTTTTACCACATCTGTCCAGAGCTCTGGAGTCCTTGTCAGAAGGAACAGGATTCTTGGCAGAACTAGTCTTAGCTCCTTTAGGTCCCTGTGTAATGACCTCTGGGTCTGCAGCAGGATTTCTGTACAGGTATTTGTGAAAATCCAGTACTCTGTAGTACCTGTCAGGTTTACTGGTAGCAAGAGGGAGGGCGTCAGGGGCCAAGCTGGATTCATGGAAAACATCTACCACTTCTAAAATGGGGGGATGGCCAGGGGTCTGTGCTGAGCCAGGTCCAGAAACTCTCTGAGTCTTTTCTTAGACTGTGGGAAGTCCTGAGATTCCCATTGCAAATGTTCCCTGAGGGAATGAAGGGTTTCCACAAAGGAAGGGTCCTCTGGAGGGGAGGCAGAAGGGATGGATTCCTCTGCATCTAAATCATCATAAGCAGTTAAGGGATGCTGTTCCTTTTCAATAACTGAATAGTCAGATTCTTCAGAATCCTGTTGTGTCATAATTTCTGGGGAAGGGTGCCTTTTCCTTTTAGAAGTAGTGGCTTATCCCGGATAAGGGAGATGAGATCCTCTGCCATTTTAAGCATTTGTGCTTGGGGTGGTGGAGCAGTAGTAAGATGGTGGCTAGAAGCAGATTTCCTAGGAGTGGCCTGAATTCTAGGTCTGAGAGAAACGGTAGTAATATGCGAAGACGTCAGTTTTTGTCTAGATTCGGTATTGCAAAAGGCCTCCTCGGAAGCCGGTGCCTGTGTCGCGGCTCCGAACCCAACCGAGGCAGAGACAGCCAAAGGCTCGGAAGATGAAGATTTCTGTGGCATACCAAACTCCGAAAGTGTCTCTGTAGAGGCCTGCATAATATTGAATCGGGCATCAGGGGCTGCAAAAGCACCTCACTGAATTCCGGAAAATTCATGTACTGCTTAGAGGTAAAGTCGTCGGAAGGCTTAGCCTTGTGTGGTCTGTCTCCATCTTTATCTCTACGTTTTTTTGGAATGCCCACAGATTGTTGGCTGATGGACGCTATATTGGAATGCAAAGACGGAATATGAAAATAACGGTCTACAAACATAGCTCTACGGCAAATGGTTCTCACATTAAAGAGGGCACAGAATCAGCAACGGGGGAGGTCGTGGTCTGGGCCTAAACAAGTGATGCAGTAAGAATGGAAGTCTCGGTGTGGGATCTCCTTTCCACAGGCAAGACAATTGTTAACTTTTTTGGACATCGGTTAGTGCAAGAAAAAAGGATCCCAAATGGGGTACTTAGCTTTAGATGTTTTCAGCTGAAATTCAACTTCTGGTAGGGACCGACAGGCAATCATGTGAACTGCTTCTGCTACGGGCTCCACGGCAAGAAAGACTGATGTAATGACGTCGGCTGCCTTGCTTTATAGCACTGACGACCTGATGTCAGGCTACAGGCGACTGCAGCCGACGTAAAAAAACACTGACTCTGGTATTTGGGTCAGCCGAGGGCTACCACAGCAGGGATAACCCACAGGTGATGACTGCAACACTGAAATATGAAGAACATCCTCAGAAACATCTTGAAGTCTGTGGCTATAGGAACATGACAATACTCATCTTTTAAGTCTGGTGTTACCATGCATCACATGGGAGGAAAGAGGGGGAACAGTTTCTGTAATGTCAACATTTTCAATTATGGTACTTTTGTATGCATGTTTAGAAATAAAATATATAGTAACTGCCTCCAAGAGAGGCCTCTTTCCTTGGTACTAGAAAACATTCTAGAATAGAATCCTTTGTCCCCTTGATTTCCAAGCACTGGTTCTATTACTCTTTTGTGTGTAAAGACTGAAGAACCTGAAGAGAACGTGAGAAAATTCTGTTTGGTTTGGATAGTGGAGAGGAATTCACCTGAAAGTTTTTCTGTTTTTTTTTTTTTTTTAATTCAGTGCAAACTGTAACCCTGCTACACTACTTTTAATACCTAAGAGTCTGAGACAATCTTTTGCCAAAAAGGGAACAACGAAAATCAGCTTGTGGGACAGGCATGTGGTGATAATAGTCAAAGTCTATTGGGGGGGGGGGGGGTGCTGGCATAGAAATTAGGACCTTCTGCTCTGTACCTTTTTCAAAAAGGACCTCGAGTGTTTCTTGTTACTTCTAGCTGGCCATCTCCGTTTAGCTCCTTGCTTACCAGAATATGACTGGTTTTGCTTATTTGGCTTTCTAGTGAAAGATGGGAGCATAAAAGATTTGTACTGGGGGTATGAACAATCTTAGATACTCCCTAAATCAATTTCCCCTCTTTGATTACATTGTTTGAGAACCTGGGTAGCAGAAGAGCTCCTTCTTTAAAGCAGATTCTAAGATTTCAGACTTTACCTCATCAGCAAACATTTAGTCACGTACTTGGGCATATCTTCTCAACACTGTGGCAACACCAGTGGCCCAAAATGCAGATTATATAGACTCTCTGAAGCATGTATGGATAAAGTACAGTTTTGTACCTACCATAAATGTAGATGTTCGAGTGTTCACCCTGCTGCAGTCATCACACTTGGGTTATCCTGCTGTCAGGCGGTCCCGCATTCGGCCTGAGTTCCAACGTCTTGGTCTGGAGTCGGTTGCTGTCACTTCTTCCCTGATGTCAGTGCGCCAAGGGTATACAAGAGGCATCCAACGCCATTTTCTTCAGTTTTTCTTGCCCCAGATGTCAGGTGCCCCCAACAGGTCGGCAATATATATATATATATATATATATATATATATATATATATATATATATATATATATAGATAGATATAGATATATATATATCTATAGCTATATAAAAATAAACAATACCTTCAGGCACAAGCAAATACACCACAGAGATTGTATAGGATAGAGTGGCATAGATAAGTTCAGCTAGTTCAGAGGGGATGGAGGGAGGGTAACCTGGACTGCAGCAGGGTGAACACTCGAACATCTACATTTATGGTAGGTACAAAATTGTACTATGGTTCATCGTGTTACCCTGCTGCAGTCATCAGACTTGGGTTGAATCCCAAAGCTAAGGATGGGTGGTGGAATTAAACAGGGTTGTAAGAAGCTAGTAGGCCCTGCAAAACTGCAGTGGCAAAACCAGCTCTAGTCTTAGAATATAGAGGTAAGTGATAGTGTTTGGTGAAGGTGTGCACTGAACTCCAAGTTGCAGCTTCCAGAATATCCTTGGTTGGCACCCCCCTAAGAAAGGCTGCTGATGTAGCTGTAGCCCTGATGGAGTGGAACCTAATGTTAGCAGGTACCGGTTTCCCATGATGCATGCAGCAGAATCGTATGCAATGTGCTATCCATTTAGAAATGGTCTGTTTTGAGATAGCTTTTCCTTGTGATCCTGCAGCATAGGCTACAAAGAGCTGGTCAGATTTTCTGAAAGCCTTAGTTTTATCCAAGTAGTAACATAATTGCCTGTGAATGTCCAAAGAGTGCAGGAGTCTTTCTCCTTTGTTCTGGGGATTTGGGAAAAAGGTGGGCAAATGAATGGTTTGGTTTAGGGCCACACTGGATACCACCTTTGGCATAAAGGAAGGGTTAGTTCAGAGAGACTCTGTCTTGATGAAAAATGAGGAAAGGCTCCACTGCCATTAGTGCCTGTAGCTCTGAGACTCTTCTAGCTGAGGTTATTGCTAGTAGCAGGGCAGTTTTCCATGAAAGAAATTTTAAATCAGCTGAAAAAGCTGGTTCAAAGGGAGGCAGTGTAAGCTTTTCCAGAACAAAGTTGAGATCCCAAGTAGGTGTTGGTGCTCTCCTGGGCGGTCTTATGTTCTTAGCCCCTCTGAGGTACTGTCTTAGAAGGGGATGTGAGAATAAGGGAGGATCCGTGTTGTAATGAGCTGAAATTGCTGAGGCGGGGATCTTAATAGATGAAAAGGAACGTCCTTTGTGCAACACTTCAGTTAAATATTGTAGAATCTGAGGAATGTTTGGATCAAGGGGATTTTGGCCTTTAGCCTGGTTCCAGGTGCAAAATCTTTTCCATTTGTCTGAATAGGTTTTCCTGGTGCTGGGCCTCCTGGCCTCCAGAATGACATCCATAACAGCTTTGGATAGAGGTGTTGGCTGGTTGTTTAGGTAATTTGCCATGCAGCCAGGTTTAAAGTCTTGAGCTGGCTGTGTAGAATCTGATTGTCTCGCTGGGTGAGCAGGTGAGAAATTTGTGGTAAAATCCATGGTGGGCCGTGGGCCATGTTCCTAAGAATTGGGTACCAATGCTGGCGTGGCCAGTCTCATGCAATGAGTATCATTTGTGGCCTCTCTAATCTGACTTTCAGCAGTACCTTTGTTAGAAGAGGCAGTGGAGGAAAGGCATACACTGTTAATGTTTTCCAACTGAATGAAAGGGCATCCACTTTCCAAGCTTGTGGATGGAATGTCCTTGTGCAAAATTTTTGAAGTTGGTAGTTTTGGGGGCTGGCAAACAGATCTATGTCTGGGCATCCCCATTTTTGAGCTATCATTGCAAATACTTGTGGATCTAGTTTCCACTCATGTGGATCCATGATGTTTCTGCTTAGGTCGTCTGCCAATGTGTTTTTCTTTCCTGGCAGGAATTGTGCTTGTAATTGAACCTGGTAAGATAGTGCTGTGTTCCACAAGGTCAATGCTTGCCTGCACAGAGGGTAGGAATGTGTGCCCCCTTGCTGGTTTATGTACCACATTACTGTGGTATTGTCCGTCTTTATTATTAGTTGTCCTGGGTGTAAGAGGTCCTTGAAAGCTGTTAGGGTATTCTGTACTGCTAGCATTTTTTTTTGATTGATATGCAGATGCCTTTGATCTGTAGTCCATTTGCCCTGAATGCACTGTCCTGCCATGTGTGCTCCCCAGGCATAGTCCGATGCATCTGTTGTCATAGTTTGCCTGGCTGTGGGTAAGGTGAAAGGCTGGCCCTTGTTGAGGTGACATGCCTGTGCCCACCATAGAAACTCCTGTTGAAGGCAGGGAATGAGTGGTATCATTGTTTCCAAGCTGTGGCTGTGCTGAGTCCATGCGCTTTTCAGATACCATTGTAATTTCCTCATATGCAGTTTTGCAAATGGTATTAGTAGTATGCAAGATGCCATGAATCCCAAGGCCTGCAGAATTTTTCTTGCAGGGAGTTGGGTCTTTGTTGCCATTATTTTGAAATATTGAGTCAGCTGTTGTTGCTTGTCTGGCGTGAGGTAAGCCATCTGGGCCGTTGTATTCAAGCTGGCACCCAGGAATATTATGTTTTGTGAGGGCACTAGTTTTGATTTATTTTCGTTTACTGTGTACCCTAGGCAACTTAGAAGGTGTTTGACAAATGCCAGATGTTTTAAAAGAATGTCCTTGCTTTCTGCTTGAATAAGGCAGTCGTCCAGGTATGGGTATATTTGAATTCCTCTTTGTCTGCAGTATGCAATTACTGGTGCCAGGCATTTTGTGAAGACCCTGGGCGCAGTAGATAAGCCAAAGGGTAGTGCAGAGAATTGATAATGCGTTGAACCTGCAATGAAGCAGAGGTATCTTCTGCAATTATGTCTGAAAGGGACATGCAGGTATGCCTCCAAGAGGTCCAACATTACTAGCCAAGCATTCCTGCCCAGCATGGGAAGAAGCTGCTGTAGTGTTAGCATCTTGAATTTTGGTACTTGCAGATAGGTGTTCAGAATTGAAAGATCCAGAATGGGTCTCCATGCTTTGTCCTTTCTTGGGACTAGGAAAGGAGTAAAATCCTTGTCCTTGCTCCTGTGTAGGTACCTGTTGAATGGCTCCCATGTCCATGAGAGCTGTAATTTGTTTCTGTGCCTCTGCCCATTGATTTGGTGGCAGGTTTGGCATTCCTTTTATCCTTGGTAAGGTATGAAAGTGGAATCTGTATCCTTGTGAGACAATGTTTAGGACCCATTTGTCTTTTGTGATGATGTGCCAGTTGTCTGCAAAAAATGCTAATTTTCCTCCCAAGGGAGCTGCCAGGAGAGATTTGCTGGGTAGTTTGAGGATTGAGTCATTGAGTTTGTCTTCTGCCAGCTTGGGGCCTGTCTTCTCCTCCTTTCTAGGTAGCAGTACCCCAATGGTGAGGTTTGTAAGGGCCTTGTGACTGACCTCTGCCCCTTGGGTGTCTGTATTTGCCCCTCTGTGATCTGTCAGTAGCTGGAAAGGACCAGTTTTTTGTTGGCCAATTTCTGCTGAAACGAGGGGGTTGTACCTGTAAAAAATCCTTGACCGTCTGCATAGACTTTGCCTTATCCTCCATTTTCTTTAAAACCTCTTCTGCTTTGACAC
>NC_056725.1:1284394650-1284417150 GCF_019279795.1 Protopterus annectens
GATAAGCTTGAACTAAAGCAGACAGCGGAGTGAAACAAATGACAAAAGAAAGTGGCCTCAAAAATCCAGAAGGAGATGGTTTGCTTGGAAACTGCCAAACCCTATTTCCTGGAATGAAAAGGAACAAAAAGCTGCTCAGATTTGTGGATATCTTCTGTTTTATCAAGAAATACCTGAGCTATCGGTGTAGCTCCAAGGTGTGAAGAACTTTCTCACTAGCAGACTGCAGATATGGAAAAAAAAGGAAGGAAGCAGGCTCGACTGATTAAATACAACTTACTGCTTACCTTGGGCACAAAAATAACGATTAGTACACAGTGACATCCTGGCCTTATGGAAGACCAAAAAGGTAGGAGATGCCATTAGATCCTAGGCTCATAGATGTGTACTTAGCTAATGGCCCTGGAGCCTTTACGAGCCTAGCCCGTAGGATTACCCTGGCATCATGCCACCCGACCTTAGTTCCCAGTGCCTTTGTCGGGTAAAGCCACTGGAGTGAAGCCCAGGGTGAATTTTCTATTTCCCATCCACTCTTCAAGATTTCACTGTAAAAGAGCCAGTGAGGTGCTCTGCTTGACATGTATGAGAAGTCTATTCCATAGCATGGACAGTCTCTGGGTTATGAACCTGTCTCTCCAGCATGTTCTGTTGATTGTGGCAATGAGGTTGAGGTCTCTGGAGCATGTGGTGCAGAGGGATTGGGATTTCTTTAGATGTAGCATTTCTAACAGAGCTGGGTCAGACATGGCTTTGTAAGTCAAGCAAAGCTCGCCTCTAAGTAGGCGATATGAGACAGAGAATAGTTGGGAGTATTTTGATTCCGTCCATACAGGACAGATGTTCAGGGCCTAGGATCCTCTTTGTGAGGTACTTTGCGGCCTCTCCAGTTGCTGCAAGTGTGTAGTGAGGTACATGCCAAATGGGGCATTGTACTCAATGACTGGTCTAATGAGGGAAGAGTAGAGGGAGACAATAACCTCTTAATAACCTCTTTCTTCTTGGATGCAAAACCCTTAGTAATGAGATGTGCCACATAGAAGGACTTTCTGACCACAATGGCAATGTGGTGGTCAAAAGAGAGGTTGCTGTCAACCGGTGTTCCCAGACCTCTTATAACGCCTTCTGTGTTTAGTAGACTACCACTGATGTGGCAATTCATGGGAACCACGTTTTTTTTCAAAGGGGATGACACATTTTTTGGCATTGTGCTTAAGGCCATGGTTCTGACACCAGTCATTGGTCTCAGTGAGGCCTTTCAGTAGGATGTCAACATCATTTGGGGAGTTAATAATAGCTCCCAACTTGCAATCATCTGCAAACTTTGTCAGCCAGACTCCCTTTGTGTTGGTCTGGACTTCAGAGAAGTAGATACCAAACAAGAGAGGGTTCAGGACCGAACCCTGTGGGACTCCACTCATGACTGGTCGGCAGTCTTGACTTGGAGGCAGCTACTTTCACACTGTGGGTTCTACCTGTGAGCCAGTTTGCAACCCACCTAGTGATACAGGGGTTGATGCCTAGCTTAGTGAGTTTTTCTATGACTCCTGAGTGGGGAATGGTATCAAAGGCCTTAGTCATATCAAGGTAGGCTGTATGAACCACCTTGCTTTCACCCACAGCTCTGGTGACTGACTCAAAGTTGACCAAGTTGAGCAGGCATGATATACCCCTCACAAAAAAACAAACTGTGTGGGATCCAGAGTTTGGAGGTTCCACATATCCTTGTTTATTAGATCCATGATGATGCGTTCCATAGCTTTAAATAGGGCGATAGTTCCCAGGGTCTGTAGTCGCTCCTCCTTTGTGGACAAGGATGTAGCAGTGCACCATTTGGTAGGGACAAAGCCTGAGGTGAGGCTGTGATTGAACAGGGCACACAGGTAAGGTGCAAGTTCACTCTGTAGTGCATGGAGAACACAGCCAGGAATATTGTCAGGTCCCATAGAAGCTGCATTATTGGCCTTTGACAGTGCTGTTTTAACCTGTGCAGCAGTAATACTGGGTGCCTGGCAATCTACTGGTATTGCTATTGGCCCTTTGGAGGGGAGAGAGGGGTAAAGTTGGCACTGAATCTGCTGGCCAGTATATTGGCAACATCTGTTGGCTCAGTATAGAAGGTAATATTGTGCAGTAGCTCAGAACAAATCTGGGTATTGCCGTGGGGATTCTTTACGCAACTATAGAAGGCCTTCTGGTTGTCTTTACTACCTGCTGTAATCCTGTTTTCATAGCTAGCTTTAGAGGATTTGATGAGGGATCTCAACTTTTTGTTGAGGCTGATAAGGGAGGTTTTCCATTCTTGGCACTTTACCTTATTCCCCATCAGTTTCCTCCTTCTGCTGTAGAGTTTGTTTATGGCAGAGAACCACCAGATTGGCTTCCTTTTTCTGGAGGAGAGCGCCTTGGTTCTATTGGGTATGGCAAGATCCATGCATTTGTGTATGTGTTTGTACAGTCCATTGGTGTATGATTCGGCAGTCATGCAACTATTCTCCATTTGCATGGGTGCCGTGAAGTTAGCCACCTCTGTTTTAGGAGCCCAAAGTTAGCTTTGGAGAAGTTTTTCATGGTGGTTACATTTGCAAGGGGGTGGGAGGGATGTGGATTTCCAAGGTGATCAGTTTGTGGTCAGATCTAACCAAGGAGGAGTTGACTATTGGTGTAGAGCAATGGTCACCCATGTTAGTAATGACCAGGTCAAGGATGTTGCTACCTCTAGTGGGGGTAAGAACGAGCTGGTCCAGGGCAGTGGAATTAATGAATTTCAGGAAAGGATGGGCAAGTGTATTGGTACACGAGTAGTTTTCCCAGTTAATGAAGGGGAAGTTGAAGTCGCCCAGTATGAGTGTTAGGTTGGACCCTAATATTCTCCAGTGTGCTTAGGAACATGGAGTGCGAGTCTTGGGACATGGTCGGGTATCTGTAGCAGGCTACGACCTGAATCGCTGTCTTACCCAATGTTAGCTGCACCTTAAGTATCTCAGATGGGTTATGTTGGGCTACTAGTCTGGAGGTGTGCATCCTTTATGAATATGGAAACACCAAAACCTTTGGAGCTTCGGTCCAAGTTCTGGGGCCGAAAGGTGTAGAATGAGTTATAGACTGGTAGTGCAGGGGTGCTTTCTACTGCCTTGAACCAGGTCTCTGTTACGGCACAAATGTCGATGTTCTCCATTTTAAGGAGTGCTTCGAGCGAGTGCATTTTGAGATTTAGACTTGTAGCGTTGAGCAGCATGACTCTCAGACTGCATTTGTTTGCAGCTGTTACAGTGGTGATTTGGTCTTTGGAACACCGCCTAAAAAGGCACTATAGGCGTGGCAAGAGCCTTGACCAGTATCCGGAAGCCCAGGGGTGACAGATGCAAACCATCTCTGGCAAAGCATCGAGGTCTGTCAGTCATGTCATCCCCGGCAGACAGATACTGGATCCCCTTAGAATGACACCAGAAACTTAGCCAATTGTTGAAATCAATCATTTTCTGCTTGTACTGTGGTATCATTCTGGGTGATGGTAGGATGCTGCTCAGGGCTAGGGTCATACCCACCTGGGCTACATAATCCAAGAGCTCCTCCAGGTCTCTTTTCATGTAGTTCAGAGAGGTACGTCTCCGGTCATTCACACCCACATGTACAATGACAGAGTCATATTTGTACCTGTTGTTGAGGGACCTGAGTGCGTGCATTATCTGGCGGATCCTGGCGCCTGACAAGCAGCTTACTGTTACTTTCTCCTTATTCAAGTTAGTGAGTGGGACATCAGTGTCCCTCACTATTGAGTCACCTATGACTAGTGTGTTGGGCATGCTGTTTTGCCTTAGGGGCTTTGGTTCAGTGGCAGACTGTTTAGGAGAGTTATATGTCTAGTGATTAGTGTTGTGTTGGTCAAGTGCTTTTCTGCCTTGGAGGTCTCTTCTGTTTGGATAGATTTTTATTGAAAGACTCTGCGAAGGTGGGTGTGTGGTTTGTGTTTTATGTGAAGGCAGTGCTGGTGTGTGTTCTGGAGGGCTGTATGTTCCATGTGGTGTGGTGCAAGTGTTGACCTTCTCCTCTTGACCAGCTATTCCAGTCTTGGCTGAAGAGTGCGTGGCTACCAATTTGGATATATAAATGCATCTTTCGTAAGTCTGAGTGTTGGGAGGTAAGATGAGAGGGATGTCAGTGTACATAAGGCAGTTGCTACATTGCCTCAGGATGTCCAAGTTCACCAGGTTAATAGGAGAAAGCACAGGGAACTGACATTTAGACATACCTGGATGGGTGGACATTAATAATAAGTACTGAAGCGGTTTCCTTGTAGAACGTTTAGTGCTGGTATCACTTTTGTGTGCTACAATAATTGCTACAAGAAGTCTGGTAGAGTGCTAGACTACTAAGCTAGTAAATGTGCAGGAAAGGAGAGAACTAGCAGATCTAAGAGAAAAACTGAAGAGCAGATTCTGCCACCGCTCAGAAGCTTACAAACAGCACAAATGCGGGCTTTTAAACCAGAAAGTAGAAAAAGATGGAGAAACTGCCCAAACAGCCAATAAACTATACGTTTTGGGCCAGAAACCAATCCCCTCATGATAGACAAGCTACCTAGTGCTTACCACTCCCACTGATAAGCTAGAAGGCTTCCCTCCGACACAGAAAGGCCTTGGGGGGGGGGCTCAGAAGCTTACAAACAGTCCTGGATACAGAACAATCTGTATCTGGACTAGACTAGTTACAGGAAAGGCAGGAAACAAGCTTAGAATTTTTTTTGAAAGAAAAGCAGACCAAAAAGAGTGGAAGGCTTGAATAGCAAGAATCAGTGCTTTCATTTATGTTGATGTGGTCTGACCTCTGATAATGGGGCCATAGACGCTTAACCCTCAGATTGTTGGAAGAGTCTCTCCACCCCAGATTGGAAGTGTCTGTGAAGAGCTCCTGAGTAGGGGTAGGAGTATGAATAGGCAGTCCTGACTTGAGAGGACCTGCTAAATTTACTAGAGCAACTTGTGTTTGAGGCAAAGAAACAAGGAAACTGGAATCTGCAGTGCTGAACCCACACTGTCTTTAGGTACGACTAAAGTTTTCTCATGTAAAACTTGGCAAAGGGAAGCATGGGAATGGTAGATGCCATGAATACCTGGATTCTGAGAAACTCCTTTGCTGAAATAAGAGAAAGGGAAACAAGAGATTAGAAGTAGGTTGCCCAAGAAAGAACCGTGGAAGAAGGAAACTAGGTCAATATTGGGATGGCCTAAATTCTGTATCCCTGAAAGATGTGCTCTTGAGAAGAAGTTAGACTGGACTTCTTAAGATGGATGGTGAATCATACACTGCACAGAAGGAGTGAAAGCTTGGATTGGGAGGTAGCCTGAAGAAGACTGTCCAGATATAGAAATATCTGGATACCTTGAAGCCTGCAAAAAACTATAACAGAGGCCAAACGTTTAGGGAACACCCTTGGGGCCATGGAAAGACCAAAGAGCAATGCAGAGAACTGAAAATGTGAGGAAGAAACAGAAACATGTAAAAACCTCCTATACAGGATGAATGGGAATATGAAGATAAGCCTCCTTTTGGTCTAGGGAATACTAAAAATGTCTGTGGAAGTAAGAGGGGAAAGAGAATCTGGAGGAAATGCATCCGAAAGGAGGGAATCTTTAGAAAGGTATCTATAAGGGAAAGATCTAGGACCAGTCTCCAGTATCCCTCTTTTCTGGGGACCAGAAGCATTCTGGAGTAATCTGGGATGCAGGAATTGGTTTAGTGGTGCCCTGATCCAGTAAACTCTTCAGAACTCCAGAGAAATGAGGAAGCTGGTCTGGAGGAGGCTGAGGAAGACCTGAAAATTGTGTGTGTGTGTGTGTGGGGGGGGTCCTTATTATAAAACAATTGTGATGGATAATGGGCAGAAGCCAAGAATTTGAAGTTATCTAATGCCAGGGAAGGAGGGATAAGGAAAACCTGAGGGGCAGGGGCAAAATATGTCAGATGGAGTCAGTTTTGTCAAGAATAGGGTTTTTTTGAGATTTAGAAGTTTTGGTGGCTTTATCAGCAAAAATATGCTCAAGAATCTCTTCACCTCAGAAGGCTGATAAGGTTGCCTTCGCACAAAGGCAGACTTAGGACAGCTTCATTTACATTTGAGTATAGCAGAAACAAAGATTTGTTTAAGATCCTGCATGACTTAACCTTTGTCTTGTAGATTCTTAAAGATTTCAGCAGCAGATGTACCAAAGAGATTCTGATTGTCCAAAGGAGCATCTAGGAGTTTGGCCTAAATATCATCAGATAAAGCCTGGAGACAAAGCCAAGAGTACCTCATCATAACAGAACCAGAAGCAGCTGCAATATAGGATGCATCAACTACATCATAACTGCATTGATGGGGTGAAGGACACCCTGACAATTGGAACTCATTAAGGAGAGAGCAGCAGTCTTTCCTTCAGAGTCAGGAAGGTCAGACAACCCTCCCTCCCAGCTGTAACAAAAGATCCAAGACAAACCAGGTCATATGTGTTTGATAACTAATGATCCTGAAGGCCAGGGTGGCAGAAGAGTACACTTTTTTCTCCAATCTCTCCATAGCCCTATCTGCTATCTTTATCAGAAGGAAAGAGCTTGGAAGAGGGCAAACGCTTGGAAGGGTTATCTGCAGAAAGAAAGACCGCAGCCAGTTCTGAAAGATACCTGTAGATACTTAAAAGGCCACAGGTACTTTATGAAAATGGTCAGGCATCTTAATGACTGGAAGTTGGGGAATCAGGAGCTAAAGAAGCGGCTGCAGATGTATCCAACCAGGTATCCAACCAAGAGGGGACAGCACAAGGTTTAGGAGATTCCATCTGCAACACTCATAACACCTCCTTTGAATGACAAAGACTTTTCAGCAATCCCACTTAAACTCCCATCATGCAAACTACTGTGTTCCCAAAGGACAACTCCTGAAGGGGAAGGTCAGAACTCAAGGAATCCTCTTCTTCAGCACCATAGTCGAAAGGAGAGGAATTTGTGAGGAGTAGGTCAATGACTCATTCCCAGAATCCACCTCCTCATCTGAAAAAAAAAACAGACTCCCTAGTCCTTTTAGCTGGAGTAGAGGACCAAGGAGAAAAAAAACACCACCCTGAGCTGATCTTAAGGCCATCAGGGCACTGAACAAGTCCAGAGTAAAATCCTGCCATTCCCTCTGTGGATCCTAATCAATGGGAGAAATGTGTTTAGTTTTTTGCTTCTTCTTTAGTGGGACTTCCACTTTGATTAACCCTAGGAGGCTCCAAGCCATGCCTAGACTCAGTGATGGTACCAGGGTCCTCTTCTTTTACCAGAATCTGGGAAATACACCCCTAGGCCCTTCAGAAATTATCAGCCGTTGTTTCCCATCAACATCCGCTGTGAGCATCTGCATTGCCTCAGAGGATGTGAAAAAGCCAGCTCCATGCCAGCCTCTAATAGGGCTGTGGCACTGGAAGGTCTTCAGGGTTTTCACTCACCTTGACAGAGATGTGTAGTAGAGGATAGACAGTAGCAAAATTAGACAGAGACCTTTTGGTCTTTTTTTGAGCGATGGCTATACCCTCAGGGTGGCCAAACTTGGCTATGGTAGCCTGGGTTAAAAGTTTGAGACATTCATTCTCCAGATAAATAAAAAGAGAGAACAGACAGTTGTGAAGAGCTTTAGGCACAAAGGCCTGACAAACAGTACAATGGGTATGACCACGAGAAGCACACACTTCTCATGATGGGTCTTTATAGAGAATCTGCCTCCCACACTGACATTTTCCCTTCCTGGATGACATGAGCTCTAAGTACACAAGCAAAGAAAGAAAAAAAAGCAACCCCAACCAGGCACTTATCTGTAAATGACTTGGTAAAAACCAGCTCAGTGAAAGGCATTCAGACCAATGTTCAACAGTGGCATTCGACTTGAGGCAAAGAAGTTCTTTGTATTCAGTGTGTGTACCTTACCTTACCTTTATACTCTACACCTGGGTGGGGAGCATAAGACTGATGTGTAAAGCTGGGAGGATGTAAAGGCTTTGGTATGCTGGCTGGATGTTGGGCTACCCTTAGCAGGAGATCTCTAAGGTAGTAAATACTGCAACACTGATATGGAAGGAAATGTACCCAAGCTGTAGTCAAGGGGGAGACTCCAAAAGCAGTAAGCATTGCTGGAACGAGTTGCTCAGAAGGTTGTCACAGAGTGCAAACAAGCAGCACACTTACACACACACTTCTTATCCCAGTCCCTTCACAGAGTACAATTACAAGCAGCACACAAATTCCCTGATAGCACTCCTTTTAAAATATTAAGTACAATGACAGAAAAAGCAAAAATGCAGGTAGGTTGTCACAAAGTAAACAGAAGCACTACACTGATGAAACACATCCCTGCTCATTCCAAAGTAAAAGTTTTATTTATTTTACTTTTGTTAACCAGGAAAGTCCAACTAGACACAGGTCCTTTTTCAGTGGAGGCCCGAGGAGAAAAGCTCCAGATACTGTACAATACAGGTTAGGATTTCATTACATCTACGAATACAATCCAGCATGCAATAGTCAAACATTAACATCATGCTATCAGTACTATATACAGGTACATTATAGACTCATTTCAGCATGTGGGAGGCAGAGTTTCACATTTTTGGTAGTAGATTTATAAGCAGTACAATGTCAGATATTAACATATTATTATCAGGACTATATACAAGTTTGTTACAGTCATTTCAGCATGTCATTGGCAGAGTTTTACATTTCTGGTAGTACGTATATATGCAGTACATTGAGAGATTGATAGTAGTACAGTATTAGGAAAAACAGTACAAAAAAGCTTTTGTAGCAGTGGTGGTAGTACGGTGTATATCCAGTTGTTTGTCAGATTAGAAGTAGCAAGGTATCTGAGAGAAAAGGAACAAGATGTTTTAGTAGGAGTACACTCAGAAAAGTCTGTGTGTTTGGGGTAGACAGGTCTAACCTGCTTAACTAGAGGAAGTAATAGGTGATCATCAACAGATGCATTCATGCATTCCTTTAACAATGCAGTGGGTTGGTTTAACCTGGGGAGACACACAGGAGCAGAGCCAGTTGTATGTATAGTGGCTTTTGAGGAGTTTTTTAAATTGGAGGGGAGAGCTTGTAGCAGTGCTGTGATTTGAGAGTTGATTCCAAACTTTGGCTATGGTGCAGGCAAAGAGAGAGGAGTTTTTTAAATTGGAGGGGAGAGCTTGTAGCAGTGCTGTGATTTGAGAGTTGATTCCAAACTTTGGCTATGGTGCAGGCAAAGAGAGACTTACCTGCATCATTTTTATGTTTGATGACATTTATAAGGTTTTGGCTACTGGATCTTAAGGTTCTGGTGGTTGTGTAGGGCTGAATTAGTTGTTGTAGTGACGGGATTTTGTCGGGCAGGTAGTACAGTTTGTGTGTTGTATTGAGTTGCTGAAGTATCAGCTGTTGGGGCAGCTCAAGCCAGTGGAGTTGCTTTAGGGCAAGACAGTGATGAGATCTATTAGAGGCCTCTAGTGAACTTGGCAATCTTGTTGCAACAAGATTCCATTTTAGTGAGTTCGGAGTGGCGAAAATTTGTCATTACAGGGCCGAATAAGAGATGGGTCCTTGCAATTGTGGATTTAGTCTCCTTGGTCATGAATTGTTTACTTCTATAAAGGAGACCCAGTTTTTTGTTTACTTTCTTGATTGTTTGGGCTATGTGAAGGTCAAATCTGAGGTTGTTGTCGATAATTATCCCTAGCAGTTTTGTGTGTGTTGTTGGAGTGACTGTGATTTTATCTTTGGAGACTATAGTTAGATCATTGCACTGCTGAAGTGGTCTACCAGGGCCAAATATAATTAAGTTGTTTTTTTTGGGGATTAAGAAGGAGTTTTATGCTTGTGAATTAGAAGTTATGTACTTACCATAACGTTCCATCTGAGTAGGTGAATTCATTTGTCTGCAACCTGTGGGTATGGATCCGATATCGGATCCGAACCGGCATGGTTTATCCAGCTATGGATCCGAGCTCCTAGCTCCTCCCCTCACCCATAATGCCCTGCTCTCCCTACATGACCTCAGATCGAGTTTGCCCTGTATCAAATACCCTAATCAAAGGGTAACACATTCTATTCAGGAAACTGACAAGGCCAGGGGGATAGGAGGGCGGGATAGTTGCAGACAAATGAATTCACCTACTCAGATGGAACGTTATGGTAAGTACATAACTTCTAAATCTGAAGTAGGAGATTCATTTGTCAGCAACCTGTGGGACAGAGTCCCCAGTTACCTGAATCTTGGGCGGCCGTCATGGAAGGATATTGCAGAGCACCGCGGAGCCAAAGGATACTCTACCTCTAGACGTGATATCCAGCTTGTAATGAGAAATAAAGGTATGAGATGAAGCCCAAGTGGCTGCTGAACAAATGTCATCCAGAGGAATCCTAGCCTTAAAGGCTGCTGAGGTAGAAACAGACCGGGTTGAATGAGCATGGACTCCGTCCGGTGCGGACCTCCCGGAAGCTTGGTAAGCTAATAGAATACACTGGGAAATCCAGCGTGACAAGGAGACTTTGGAAATTGGTTTACCCAGATTGAATTTGGCAAAGGAAATGAACAATTGGTCGGATTGCCTGTGACCAGCTGTCCTGTTAAGATAAAAACGAAGCTGCCTGTGAACATCCAATGAATGCAGCTTGTACTCGCCTTTGTTCTGATATTTAGGAAAGAAAACGGGGAGGTTGATGGACTGATTAATGTTTGCTTCCGAAGCTACCTTAGGAAGAAAAGAGGGATTGATCCTGAGGTACACACGGTCCGGATGGAAGATCAAGTAAGGCGGCTTCATGGACAGGGCTTGAAGTTCTGAAACTCTTCTGGCTGAAGTAATTGCTACTAAAAATGCAGTCTTAAGAGATAAGAATTTTAGATCTACTGTGGCCGCAGGCTCGAAGGGGGGAGCAGTCAAGGCCTGAAGAACCAAGAAAAGATCCCATGGTGGAACCGCCTGCTTGACAGGGGGTCTAAGCAGAAAGGTGCCTTTTAGGAAGATTTTACATAACTTGGCAGACATAAGAGGCCCAGAGTCATGACCAACATGATAATGAGAAATGGCCGCTAGCTGAACTTTGACCGTGGAACTACTGGCGCCATCATTAAAAAGAGTGGTAAGGAAGTCTAGAACCATGGGAAGAGGAACCGTGAAGGGATCTAGACCTTGCCGCTCCGCCCAAATGGAGAATCGCTTCCATTTACTGCGGTAAGTTTTTCTGGTAGAGGGTTTATGCGCCGCTACCAGAATGGCCTTAACGGGAGACGAAATACCGGGAGTCCTGATTAGGAGTGGAACTGGAGCAGCCAAGCAGTCAGCTTCAGGTTGTCCAGGTTCGGAGATGGTAGGTTCGATGGGTGTGCTATCAGATCCGGAATGGGATCTAGAATCCAAGGTGGATTCACTGAGTGAGACCTTAGGTAAGGGAACCAGATCTGCCGAGGCCAGAATGGGGCTATGAGGATCATTCTGCACCCCAACCGAGAGGCTTTCTGAAGAACCTGGAGCATCAGAGGCAGAGGGGGGGTATGCATAAAGCAGACCGGGAGGCCAAGCATGCACCAGAGCGTCTCTCGGGGAATCCCCTGGAGGAGGGATTAGAGCAAAAAAACTGTCGCACTTGGTGTTTAAGGGAGAAGCAAAGAGATCGCAACAAGGAGTTCCCCACCCTGCGAAGATACGTTTCGCTACTTGAGCATTGAGAGACCACTCGTACGGGGAGGGAATGGTGCGACTGAGCTTGTCCGCAAGGATGTTGGACCGACCCGGAATATGAGTTGCGATAAGAAAGCGGTTGGTGGAGATCGCCCATTCCCACACTCTCATGGCTTCCCGACATAACGGGTAAGACCTGGTTCCCCCCTGTTTGTTGATGTACCAGACCACCGAAATGTTGTCTGACTGAATCGCAATTGTTCCCAGGGGAAGAAAGGCTTGAAGTGCTTGCAACGCCAAGAGCACGGCCCTCATCTCCAGAACATTGATATGCAGGGAGGTCTCTGAGTCATTCCACGTGCCTTGGACCGTCCGTCCCGCAAAATGCCCCCCCACCCGAGGCGAGATGCGTCCGTGGTCACTGTGGCGAGAGGGGGAGAAGCACAAAAGGGATGGCCTCCTTGGAGATCCTCGGAATGGAGCCACCACAAGAGAGACCGCTTGCAAGCTTTGCTGATTGCAATGGGGTGATGTAGAGGGAGAGAAAGATAAGACCATTGTACTTGGAGTGTCCACTGAAGTACCCGCATGTTCAAGCGGGCGAGTGGGAGAAGAGAAATCGCTGCCGCCATGGACCCTAGTGCCCTCAGAACCAATTCCGCCGGAACTGAGCTGGAGCGGAGGATGGCCCGCACCTGGAGTCGTAGATTCCGAATTCTGTTGGTTGTGAGGAAGGCTCTTTAACTGCCTCGTGTCTAACCTGGCACCTATGAATTCTATCAACTGAGTAGGGGCCAGGTTGGACTTTCCTACGTTTATCGTGATGCCTAGCCAGGGAGCTAGCTGAAGAAAGGAATCTCTTGCCAAGGATAGTAGATGTCTTGTTGGGGCGGTGAGAACCAGTCGTCCAGGTACGGAAAGACCTGCACCCCCTGAAGCCTCAGGTGGGCCGCAACCACTGCTAATACTTTGGTGAACACCCTGAAGGCTGTGGTGAGACCAAAGGGAAGGACCCTGAACTGGTAGTGACTGGCTCCCAGCCGGAAGCGAAGAAACCTCCTGGACCATCTGTCCATTAGTATGTGGTAGTACGCATCCTTGAGGTCTATAGAGCACATCCAGTGATTCTCTCCCAGAAGGGGGAGGATAGATTGTAAAGTGACCATCCGGAACTTCTCCTTGGGAAAGGCCAGGTTTAAAAGGGACAGATCTAAAATGGGTCTTAGGTCCCCCGTCTTTTTTGGCACTAAAAAGAACCTGGAGTAGAACCCTGATCCGATCTGGTCTGGGGGGACGGGCTGGATGGCTCTTTTCCTCAGCAGATAGCCAATTTCTGCTGAAGCGGCCTCCCTCTGATCGGGTGGAACGTCGGGGAGGGATTTTAGTTTTGGGACGTGAAGAAAAGGGATTTTGTATCCTCTGGATATAATACGGAGGACCCAGCGGTCTGATGTTATGGACTCCCATGCCACTAGGTGCTCCGAAAAACGTCCCCCGACTGCCTCCAGAGTGGAGCAGTCGGGCAACCCCTCAGGGTTGCTGCGCGGGTTGCTCAGAGAAAGGTTCTCTGGACCCGAAATTCCTGGGAGCCCCTCTGCCCCTGGGGCGGCATCCGCCCTGTCCTCCTCTGCCACGGAAGGACTGGTTGTCTGGAGCGGGTTGGGATTGCTGCGACTTCCAGAACCACATCTTCTTCTGGCCCTTTTGGTTCCTAGAGTAGGACCTCTGGGGCACAGAGAAGCGGACTCCGACGGCAGACAGCGTCTTCCCGTCCTCCTCGCTCTGGACCAAGGTGTCGCGAACCGTCTTGCCAAAAAGGGCAGAACCATCAAAGGGGGCGTTCGCGAAAAAAGCCTTGAAGGGCTCCGTGAAATCGCAATGGTGGAGTCAGGCCTGGCGTCTCGTGACTAGGCCTACTCCTGCAGCTCTAGCGGCTCCCTCAGTAGTATGGGAAAGCAACCGCATAGAGGTATTTGTCACGGACCGAAGACTGGCCATACGGGTGTAGTGCAAAAGTTTGTCCTCCTCCGACATGGACTCTGGGGGGGATGCAGCCTATTCTTTGATAAGATCGCGCTGCATCCTAATAACATGTGCCAGATAGTTGAGCGCCCTCACTGAGAAGGTCGCTGAACTAAACATTCGCTTCCCCAAGCGGTCCATCATCCAAGACTCCTTGCTCGGAGGATGGACTGAGGGACTCTCCTGGGCGAGTTCCCTCTTGGTGGCTGCTGCCGTCAACATGGCATCTAACGGAGGTCCCTTACTCCAGTGGGCACGGTCAGCAGGGGGGCTGAGAATCCTGTCTGGCCTTTTGGGGATTGGCTCCACGGTGTCCGGTTCCTTCCACGCCCTGGTGGTAATAAGGTCCACCAGGGGGTCGGCAGGAGGGGACACCCAAGAGGTAGACGGGCCCACTTCGAATGCCTCCAAGAACACGGACTCGTCCGAAGAAGACTTTGGGGCAGACCACCCACCTCTTATACGAAGCATTTACATGATGTCTCCAAAGGAGACATCCTCGGGGGGTGATCTTGGGGAGCCTTCCCCTTCCTCCAAGTCCGTGTCTTCAGTTAAAGACTCGGGGGAGTCTATGTGCCTCCTTTTACACGAGTGCTTGCGAGGTGCCTCCTCGAGGGGACTGTCCGAGGAGCCCTCACAAGCAGTGTCTAGTTCCACAGGAACTGCTTGGGGCATTGAAACGGGCTGTCCCAGTGGCCGGGTGACGGAAGCCTGACCCAGAGCAGATGGAGTGCGGGACGGAGCCGAAGCAAGTGCCGGGGGTCCAGAAGCCCTCAACAGAGCCCTCTCCACTACATCAAAAGCCAAAGGGGAGCCGGCTTCGACCAAAGGATCCGACAGTCGGCTCCCCCTCGGATCCGAGGAGTGGATTGGAGCCGGCGCTGAGCCCCTCGGATCAAGGCTCCGAGAGGTCGGATCCGACACACTCGAGGGCAGGGTCGGATCCGAAGTAGCCAGTACTATCGGAGCCGACCCACCCCCGGCTCCAAAGCTGCCCGGCTCCGAGCGCTCCGAACCCGGGTAGCGGGTCGGAGAAGGAGCTATTGGCTTGAAAAAGGGGGTCGAGCTCCCCCCCGGGGGGGGGAGGCAGGAGCACTCCCATCTGCATCTGGGCCTGGATGAACCTTCGCATCATCCGGTCCAGATCGGCGTCAGAGAGACTATAGGTCGACCTCGAAGAGGCTACCGAGGTAAGCCTTGAGTACCGCCTCGATAGCCTCGAAGGAGGTCGGGTCTCCTCCTCCTCAGGTCCCGGTGAAAAGGTTGGGGACCGGAGCCGAGAAGGAGGAGAACCAGTAGCTAGAGAGGCCGGAGGAGAAGCCCGCTTAGCCGGCGGGGCTGAGACGGAGGTCTCGGCCCGCCGCTTGTGGTGCTTCTCTCTCCGGTCCTTCTTTCTAGCTTCCCTCTCCTCCGAACCCGTAGAGGGAGTTTGAATCCCGGGAGGAGGAGCGGGAGCAGGTAGGGCAGGTACCGCAGGAGCGGTAACTACCAACGGGGCGGAGGCTGAAGCAGAGTCCGGGGGTAAAAGTCCCGCCAAGACCAACTTCGACCTCCGCTCCTTCAATGCCCTGGGGTTGAACCCTGCACAGATTGAACATCCAGAAGTGAGGTGTTCAACCCCAAGGCATCGAACGCACCGAGTGTGGTCATCCGCAGGGGACAGCTTATGGCCACACTCGGAGCATTTCGAAATATCGCCTTTGGGGCCTCAGATATTTTTTTTTTTTTTTTTAAAACAAAAAGTAAACTAACAAGTTAACAAGTAAAAAGTTAACAAACCCAGTCACACTAAAGGCCCCAAAGAAACCACGTGCACACAAACTACGCTACCAGCGAGGGGAGGGAATTACAAAAAAATAAGCAATTTAACCGAAAATTAGTTTAAGGGGTAAGAAACCTAAAACTTTCACACAAAAACTATTTTTTTTGACAAAAAATACCCTTATAAAATACTAAAATATCACTTAGCTGAAGGAGCTCAAAGACCAAGCTGTCACCATGAACGCGGCAAACTAGATCTGAGGTCATGTAGGGAGAGCAGGGCATTATGGGTGAGGGGAGGAGCTAGGAGCTCAGATCCATAGCTGGATAAACCATGCCGGTTCGGATCCGATATCGGATCCATACCCACAGGTTGCTGACAAATGAATCTCCTACTTCAGATCCATACTTCTGCTAAGGTGAAGTTTTGTTGAGTTATGGCTTGTAGTTCATTCATATTTGGGGCAGCACATACAATGGTGGTGTCGTCTGCATATTGTACTACTTTGGCAGAGACTGAGGATGCAGCTATCTGGTTTGTGAATAGGGAGAACAGTAAAGGACCAAGAATGGATCCTTGAGGGACACCAATGGAGACTGGTAAAAGGGAAGACAATTGGTTTTGCCATAGCACTGCTTGTTGCCGACCTGATAGGTAGTTTCTAAACCATGATATAGTGGCAGAGTGGATGTTAAGGGTAGCTAGTGTTTCCAGAAGCCTGCCATGGTTTACCATATCAAAGGCTTTAGATAAGTCTAGAAATATGGCGGATATGAACAGTACCTTGTTTCTGTGGTGATTGACTAAGTTGGTAAAGGACAGTAGTGTTGTGGTGGTGCTGGGGGAGGGTCTAAAGCCATGCTGAGAATGGGATAGCAGGTTATTTGTTAGGAGGTATTGCATTAGTTGAGCCTGATCTCTTCTCTCCAATATTTTTGACAAAGGTGAGAGAATTGCTATTGGCCAGTAGTTACTAAGCTCTCGGGATTTGCCTCCTTTGTGGAGTGGAATTATATGTGATGCTTTCCACAAGGTGGGTACAGAGAATTCTGTTATGGACCTATTTATGAGGATGGATATGGAGTAGGCTATGGCATCAGCTATCTGAAGGAAGTCAGCAGGGAGTTTGTCTGCAGCTAGTGTGGTTGATTTAAGTTTTTTTCAGGAGTTTGGTACTAGTCTTAGTGGACAAAGGGTGTAGGGAAAAGTTAGGGGAGTTTTGTTTTATGGTGTGGGTGGGGTGGGATTTGTTATGGGGTTGCTGGTACTATTTTGGGTGTTGGCTAGAATTTGGATTGTTTCAGTAAAGTATCTACTGAAATGAGTTGGGAAGTTGTCCTGGTTTTTTGGCAGTTCGGTGGTAAGGGTGGTCGATTTTCCAGGGTACAGTAAACTATTTATTGTGGCCCAGAATTTCTGAGGGTTATTAGCAAATTTGTCTTGCCTGGTTTTATAGTAATTGGCTTTGTCTAGCTTAATGTGTTTTTTGGCTTTGTTGTGGAGTTTTAGGTAGTGTTGTTTCAAGGAAGAGGTTTTGTGTTTTTGAAACTGAGCCCAAGCTTTGACCCTAGTTTTCATTATAGTTTTGGTCTCTTTTGTTAGCCAAGGGGCTTAATTAGTTTTGACTCTAATGTTTCTGGGTGGTGCATGTTCATTTAGGGCTTTGAGGAAGGCTGTGTCAAAGTACTGCACAGCTTCGTCTAGATGTAGGTGAGTAAGGAGAGTCCAGTTAATGAACTTTAGAGCATTAAGTAGGTTATTAGCGATGAAGTTCTTTTTGTTCCGTATTGTTTTTAGAGTGGGGGGAGTGGTATGGTGCAATCTATTCCTGATCAGGTTGGTTATTTGGTGGTCACTTAGACTGTCTAGGAGACAGCCTGTTTGTTGTATGAAACTGGAGTTTGATGCCAGTATCCAGTCTAAGATGGATTATCGTTGGGATGTCCTATCAATTCTTGTGGGGTGAGAAATAATTTGGGTAAAGCCATGTAGGTTGATATGGGAGGAGGGGTTGTAACTAGAGCATTCAGCCCAGTCTATATTAAAGTCTCCGGGTAGTATGGTTTCCTGTAGGAGGGAGGTAGACATCCAGAATAGCAGGTCTTCCAGTGTAGCAATGTTATTGCCTGGTGAAATGTAGCCGCCTGCAATAATTATATCTTTTCTGTAATTTAGTTTTAGTTTAGCAAATATTACTTCTATATCTTTTGTTTCATGGGTGTTGCATTCAAATTGTTCCATAGTGAGATGATTTTGGAAGACTATGGCTACATCTCCACCTTTTTTCCCTATTCTAACATTACATATAATATTATATCCAGGTGGAGTGATCTCATTGCTGTGGTGTTCTGGCTTAAGCCAAGTTTCTGTCAACACTGCTATATCTGGTTTGTGTAAGGCTTGGAGGGCATGTATGCCTTGAATTTTGGTGAGTATACTTCTTGCATTTATGTTTAACAGGAGTAGAGAAGAGGTAGGCCTTTTGAACAGAGCCTCTGTCTGATTTAAATTAGTTATGCTTGATGAGTTGGGACATGGATTAGGGTGCATATCTCCACAGCAGGTGAAATTTTGCAGTATGTGGAGGCAGAGTCTATTAAGTTTGTGTGGTATTCTGGTTATTTTTTGGGAGGAGTGGGGGTTAGTTTTATAAGTTGGTTTGTTATAAGATTATAAAAGAGGTTGGGAGGAGGAAATGTCAGATGGTGATATAGGGAAGTGCATTAGTTTGATGGCGGTGGTTGTGGAATCTGTTTGCCATTGAGTTGTGTTTCTCATATAAAGATCAGTGTGGTAAGAGGTTAGGATGGAGTGGAGGAGTAGAGAGATGGTGGTTATTAGGTATATTACAAGTTTTGGAGGTTGGGTATGTTGTGGGGGTTGCATGTTTTAAGTTTGTGTAGAGTGGGGTAAAAGTGGGTGTAGAGAGTATAAGAGGGTAGGAGTATTATCTATAGCTGTTGTGGTAGTGAGTAGGTAAAGGGTGAACTGATTGGGGTGTGGTGAGTTGTACATGGGAGATGGTTGGGTGGGTGAGGACTAGCAATTAATGGAGGGTGTGGCCAGTAACTATAAATCTAAGTGTTATGGGGGTGGGTGGGAATGGGGATAGGGGAGCAGAGTGAGGGGAGCGAATGGAGCGGGGCAGCAGAGTCTAAGGAATCAGCAGTAGTAGTAATCAAGAAACCCAATCAGTGGGAATAGTAGGGGAATGTAACAGAAGAGAGATTAGAGCCTTAGTGTTTACTGGGTTACTATTGCAGTAATGGTCAGCTTGGGGTCTTTAGCACAAATCTATGACAGGGATGGTAAGAGACCAAGTTAGGATCTAGGCTAGAGATGTGGTTATGGAGACACTAGTAGGGAAAGGAGTGGTAGGGTCTGGAGAGTCTAGCTGAGAGCTGTGTGAGTGAAGGAAAGGTGACTCAAGCTGGTTGATGGTTAGCAGTGGAGGTTTGAGGGGCAGCTATTAATGAAGATGGGTGAGCAAAGGAAGAGGCAGCCAAGAGGAAGGCTAGGTATGAGGGTTAGAGGGGAGGAGATCAGTTTAATAGCCTGAGAGAACCCAGGTAAGAACAATAAAGAATACTGTACAGGAGAAGCTGCGGTGAAATTGGCGCCAAAATAGTAATATGCCAACGCAAGCATCTTATCTGTGTTCTAAAATGGATGCCCATTGCAGAGCTCTTTTCAACATTTATCTGGATGTTTATTTTATTTTGTAGTGAAAATGCCTCCAATTAGTTAGTATACTATCCCACATGTTTTATTAGTTCTTTATGGTGTATCTGCACAATGCCAGGACCTTTCCCGTAGATAACAGTAGGGAATGGTCCTAATCAGGGTATTAAGTAAACTTATTGGAAAGACGCACAGCCGTTTAATTGCAGATGCCGCCAATTATGTGTAACACTATCATATATTTCCAACCATTCATTTCTACTGGACACACACAACAGTGTAGCCTTTCCAGCAGTTACAATATGGGAAAGGTTCAAATTCAGGGTAATTCTTGTAGAAGTTGCAGGATAGTTTCACTAACACTTTAGGCCATGTTTGGGTATGCCGCCGAGTAGTTAAACGCTATCGCATTTCTCTTATCAATCCAAATTACTGCAGATACGCTCTACCAGAACTGTTGCAGCAGTAAGAGGTAGAAAAAACTCAAAAACAGTTGAGCAGCAATAACTTGTACAACGTTTAACTAAAGCACTGTTTGTGTAAACTTTTAGTCCCAAAATAAAAGTTTACACAAACAGTAAATGTTTTTTCACAAAAAATAGCTGCCAATTAATTAACACTAATAGCCAAACACAGTGGCCCCTAACAAGAAACTTCCCATACTGATAAAAAATACTGGGTTCCTTAAAGGGGAAATACCACGTTTAAATGGAAAATAAAATCAATTATTATTTTCTTAAAAGGGCAACAATTTCTGTAAAGCGGGGTCACCACTGGGGACTTGCTTGCCAGAAATGAAGACTCTGAGGTACTTCTCCTTGAGGCAGTAGAAATTACTCAAGAAATCTTCATTCTGACTGCCGATTTACTTCCTTGGGGCTAGCCAATCAGAAGTCAGAATAATGAGTGTTGTGGGGTGGAAAGGTGGCAACCAGAGCTTTGTGAAGCTGGCTGGTGGTTGTTTCCTGTGCAGGTAAACAACCCATATAACCAAAAGGCTATTGCAGCAGTGGGAATAATAAACATCAAAATGTTCTGCAGTCTGACTTCATACTAACATCTCAAGTTGTAAATCCATTCCTCAGGATATTTTCAGAAATATCTTTTAAGTTCTAGAGAGAACATTACTTGATTATAACACTAGTAATAACTTCTTACACAAAACACTAGAAGGCTAGCCACTTCTATACCCACAGAGAATGGTCAGATGCAAAACTAAAATGTCATAATAAACGTTAACTTTCTTTAAAGAGCGATCTATGTCTGATAGCAGACTACAACTAGGACAAAAATCAGGAAACTGAGAAAGAAATCATCCATGTCCCTGTGGTGTATCCCACATTTTAGTCATTCTTTCATTTTCAGACACAAGAAATCGGCTTCCTGAACATACATAATCTGCACAAGAAGAGTAAAGGAATGTAGTCTGCTGGTATACAAGTAAGATGTTTTCTTATACTATAGGTAACTCAGATTTGGCTATTAGTTTGGTTCTTGCAAGGCTGGTCAAGAAGGGAATGGACTGTCTGGCAAAGAACCTGTACTATTCCCCACATGTTCTGCTGTTACTGGGAGTAACTGCCTCCATCTTTTTAAAGACCAAGGAGCTTAAACATAGGCAGCTCATCTCACTATTTGAAACCAAATGCTTGAGCAGGAATATGCAGAACATATTTATATCTATAACTATATATACACAGAATATGCAGAGCATAGAAGCATGCTCATGTAAAGTTAGCTTGCCCTGATTAACTTTACCAGACTAAAGGCATACTCTGAAAATCCACATTTGCCCCAAACTCCACCCACCATCAAGACAGAGAAAGAATTAATCTGAGAGAGGCAATAGGCAGCACACAACAAAAGATCAGTTTTGACTGGGGAAAACAATTTGAAACAGTTCTTAATGCCCTCACAAGCACCTGTTAGTAACCTCTTAATTACATCAACTTAGAAAAGCTCTCTTCCTGTTTTGAGTCTCTCATAAAGACCATAACTGTCTTTCGGCTTTTCACAGTTAGGGTTCACAGCAGCGGAACTACGGTCCGCTAATCAATGGCAGTGAATTTTTACGGTGTCGAGTTGCCAGCCCAGTGCCCAACCTTCAACGAAGGCACACCCATACACGCCCGCACCTACCTGCATGTCTTTAAATTCACTCGATTGCAGTCAAGACGTACAGACTGCGCAAAGAAGGTGCTCCAGCGGAGCACACTACTCCAAAAGTCATAAACTTCCTTCAGTTTGGTAAAAAGAATAAAAAAAGTCAAGCACAGAAGGCCATTAAGCACTTTTTGATTCTGATGTGTCCCTTACAATTATTATCGCTGTTAAGTTGCTATACTTACACATCTCTCATCTGATTTCAGCTAGCAAAACCCTTCTTTAGCATTTTATGCATGACTGAACCTAAAGATCAAAAGTAGCACTTGGCTTTCTAACTGACAAGATTTTAAAAACGTGACAGTGTGTTTTGTGTATTATGACAGACTACACATTTTAATGACATTAATCCTTCTTAAAAAGCTGAAAAAAAGCCTTCCACCTCTCACATAATAATAATAAGGGTTTAAATCTGTCATTGCTGGCAGTAAGCTTGTGAGTCACACAACCATACATTCTAAGACTACATTAAGATATCTTTGCGCTTTTGATATTATACATTTAATTCTTCTTGCTCTTATTAACCTTATACAGTTACAAAATGCCAATATCTTAACAAACGGAATATTTACAAGATTCATGACATCCATGAGCACATTGCTGATAATTATCAAATATCTGTCTGCATTCTTCCCAACCTTTACCATTATGCTGTTAGGAATTGTTATGGTCTACATTATTTTTCCTAAGGGCCCAAACATTAGCATTTAAAGTACAGAAATATGACATTTTCTTGTCTTGCCCCATTGCAATCAGAATGAGTTCAGTTTATTCAAGAAACTAAACACACATAAGGGGGCAATCATTAGCATCATTAAGCATTACTGACTTATGTTGGAGGTCATAAAGTGACTGTGTCTGTTTAACAATGGCAAATGCAAAAGCAATAAAGTCTTGAAATTACAGTTTAGAGATGAGGTTGTGAAGAAAGTTGACTGCAATGTTGCACTACTGATGGGAAAACAGACGCAGAGTTAATGTTTAAACACTATGCAAGGAAGAAACAGAGTGTGAGCCCTACATTTTCAAATCCTTACATTTTCTGGTATGACACAAACCCTAACTGGTGCAATACTTTCTTTTCTGCAAAAAATAAATGTTTACATACTTATATGAATAAACACTCAGGTGTTATGAAGCTTGTGATTTACAAATCAGTTGTTAATGTATATAAATGTCTTCAAAACATCACAATCTCTATTTCTC